>NW_010180924.1:34832-74305 GCF_000695765.1 Mesitornis unicolor
AAATCATGCTCATGTAGGCCACAATTTAGACCCTTGTTTCAGAACTGAGCACAGAATTCAAATGTTGCTTAGGGTACCTGTAGGTAATAAATTTTCATATGATTTTATCTTTTTAAGGAGATGAGACATAATGTTTTAAAACTCTTTATCACTGAGTACTATACTGTGTGGACAACTTAAAAATGTGATGAACTTAACCTTCCTGTAACAAAGAATTTATAAATTAGTTAATATCTCACTGCTTAAAAACCAGAGGCACAAAGATTGACCTACCCAGCATCATTATGGGAATCTGGGGTAGGATCTGGAAATAAAGCTCAAAATTGTTTTCACTGACTGTGGCTTTATACGAAGATAATCCTTTCTTGCTCACAAAATGTCAACTTATTAATTATGAAAGAGACACATTTTGGAAGTATTTATGCAGATTACTGCATATAAATTCTATTTCATGAGACCAACCTTCATAACTGTATTTCCTCATGAAAAGACATTTTTGAAATTTATTTAAAGTAAAATCTCTGATGGAGGTAAGTTATTGAGAAGTTGCTCCAGAAACATAGTTCATTCACATATTCAACAAGGAGGGAAATTAAAAGAGAGATACAAGAAACAAAGAAACTTGACTACTCTTAAAAAAATAAACAAATGAAACAGAACACACGTTTACAGGAATATGGGCTTAAAAGAAAAAGTAATCCAAAAGGCTAACAAAAAGACAGACTTTCTTCAATGGATGTACAGAAAGCATCAAACGGTATATACATTGCCTTGCAAACTCTTGCTGTTCTTCTTGAGAAAAATCTCTCAGCACAGACCCATAGTGTGGAAGAACTTTGTACTGTGTTTTCAGCTTCCCAGCTTGGTTACCCATTTTTTCGTCTGTCACTCTACTCTACAAAACTGTACCAAGGACTCTACACCTCCCCCTCACAAGAGACACTTCAGTGCCAGCGATATCTTTGGCTCTAGCAACGTTGCCATTCAAAAGAAGCTGCCAGTGTTGCTAATTGAACTATTGCTTCTGCAGCTATTCACATTATTTTATCCTATCCTTAAAAGAAGTAGGAGAGGTTATCCTTATACAATTTAACCATGAAGAATTATTCTGCAAAACAAGAAAAAGAAGCTAATGATGAATAGGAAGCTATTCACTAACAATGAATAAAACTTGTTAAACTAAAACACCAAAAAGCATTCAATGTTTTAAGTGAAGAGTGCAGATTCTATTCACTTTCGTGTGTTTGTGTTTGGCCTGTTTTATACAGACAAAGAATTGAAGAAAAACAGCAGGTTTTTCTCCTGGAGTATTTAAAATAGTTTATTCTTAAGTGAATAAGAGTGCTGCAGCTTTCTGTTAAAAAACAACTCAACTTTTCTGCCAATGCAGCCTTGCTCCTTTTTCTATGCTGTCAAATACTGTTTTCATGCACTCCATGGAAAAGATGAGACCTCTCTTTTGTAAGTGTTCTCTTCTCAGCTCCAGCTTCAAGCCAAGTAGCTGTCTGGCACTGTGGTGTTTTAAAGATGTTGCTTCTCCACCGCCTTCCTGAGCAGTAATTTCAAGTGACTAACCAAACCAGAGCAGGGGGACAGCACTAAGATTGCAGCCCCAACAAAGAGAGGTCAGACACTGAGTGTAGGATGGAACTCAGATCCCATCAAGGCTCAAGGCTTGACTTTATAACATGCTTTTAGTGGCTGTCAGACAGTACATCAAGCCTTTCACATTGTAACTGGAATAGACATCCCAAAATATATTGAATACATAAATTTTTGTTAGTTCAACTAATGGAAGTGTCTTGACTACCATCATGTGGAATCATCTTAAAATACTAGAGAAAAGAACTTTTCTGACAGAGTGCTTACTATAATTTTTTTTTCTATTTGAGAAAAAAGATCTAGAAAGATTGTTCATTGCTGAAATATTTTGCTGGAATATCAGACATGACATGATGATGATATTTAATTATCTCTTCTTTCTCTTAAGCATTTATAGAATTGCACTAGGGAAGCTGGGACATATCTATAAATATCATAGCTATCTTTTTCTCTATCTTTTTATCCATTCATATCTGTCTATTTTATCATTAAGTAGCTCAATAGATCACTTATCTAAGGCTATCCTGGAAGACTACCTAAGTGCCTATTTGAGTTGTGAATCAAGGACAAATGTTGAACTCAATTGAACTGAATAATAACTGAAAGAAATGCTGAACAGAATGCTGAAACAGCAGCTGAAGCTGAATAATAGTAAGGCTAGGGTGGTGCATGGGAAAGAGGTCACCATGTGGGGAGCTGTCACTGTGCAGAAAGAGTTACTGAAAGAGAATCTCTGCCTTCTACTCTCATGTGGAAAAGTTTTCACAGAGCTGCTCAGAATAAGCATGTAATAATTATAAGCTTAGGTCCAGTGTAAAGAAGTGAATCATTTGCTACTTGTTGAGTAATAGATAGTCTCTTTATAGCACCAGGGCTACACTAGGAGTGTTTCTTTTCCCTAGGGAATACGTGTAAGACAAAGTCTTATCAAACTTGGTCTTCCTTAGCCGAATAACAAAGGGAATGATTGCAAAAACACTGTCTTCTGGGTTTCTTGCCAGACTTCATTCAATGTTTGGCCCATTTTGTCTAAAAAGACAAGGTTCCTTTGCCTTCTCTTTACAAAGCATAACTTACTGAGAATAAGTACTTTAAAGTATTTCAAATATGAGTTTATTGGACACGAGTTGGCTTCAAAGTGGCTGGCACTTTGCCAGCAATATCTGCCATTCCTGGCTTTCTGACAGGGAAAGAATAAATGGTGTTCACTGAAGGAAAATCTCCCAGCAGTATATGTTTATGGGGAAGATGACCAGAAAGAACTTCTGTGATCATCCAGTGTGACCTCCTTAATACTGCAGAATATGCAAGAATTCAGTGTAATCTAGAATATGACATTCACTTGATTGCCCCACGTTTTGCACTCCTGTTTGACTAGCAATTGATAGTGTAAAGCATGATTCAGTTGCATCCCTCTGGACTGAAACTGTAGGTATCATGCAGCATTGATGAAAGCTACTAAAGAAATCTAACTGCTTGAGCTGAAGCATGAAACACTGCACATAAAATGACAACCTTAAAATGAGAGAGAGGAGAAATATTCCCAAATAACATAATGACAGCAATAAACTCAACATACTAACACAAAAATCACCATTTCATTCATCCATCCATCCATGCACCGCTGAACAAACATTACAGATATCAACTTAGGGTCTACAGTATGCTAAAAGCATCATTTGTGGCAATATGCTCCTAGCCAAAAGGCAGAGAGAATAAAAATCTAGACTTGGACGATGGTAATTTAAATTCTGACAAAACAAGAACTCTTCAAGAATCCTTAATCTGTTAAAATATGCTACTGACAAAGTTTTCATCTGTGGTTCCTATAAGCATCTTCTCTACCTGGAGGATTCATTATGCTTGGATTTTCAGTTGCAAGTGTTAGATAAGAGATCAGTTGAAAGTCATTCAAAAGTTAAAAGAAAAGTTTCCAGAGCAAAATTTGAAATAATTTCCTCTTTTTTTGAGAGGATTATTAGGGACAGTATGAAAACAGAAACTTAAGAAATACAATTAGCACAATCATGTGATACAGTGCAAGTCTTTGTCTAAGATAGCTAGGTAAAGCAAGGAGATTAAAAATGTTCTTTGTAATGTGAGCATCTTGGACAAACATGACTAATGGGTTTGTGGACCTCCTCAAGTTTCTGAAAGGAACCATACTGTACAAGAGATACTACATCATGCATCTCAAAAAAATTATATGAATCAGGCCTCAACAAATAGAAAGAAAAACTTCAAACAGGAGTTGAAGATTTTCTATCTTTTTGGTAATTATTTTTTTGTCTGTAATATATTAAGAAGTATACAGGTATAATATTAAAACAAACAAAACCAAATATATTTCACTGTTAGAAGAGACAATTCTGAATCTATTTAAAGCTATTTCATCTGCTAAATACATTACCAAGGGTTACTCATTACAGCAGAGTAGACACAAGATCTTCCAAGAGATCTTTGTACCAGTTTGAGACAAAAACTAGTTTAGCCTACTTACTTAATAGTCCTTAAACATAAAGTGCTGCCTTAAATAGATTTGGCTGAAAAATGGTGTCCAGCTGTTGCAGGATCCCTGTTGCCACATAAATTAAGTGCAACTGCTTTGAAACATCTTTTACAATCCTGCACTGCCTGGACATAGACTATACTTCTGTAGAAATTAAAGATATATCTCCTTTGCTATCCTGAGCATTGTGACAAAAGCAGAGAACTGAATTTTTTATGCTTTCTGTTTCCAAAACCTTAAGCCTATAGCTGTTCATATTTGTTTTATTTACTACAGGATAACTACTTCCGCCAAGGAACGATTAAGATATTTTGCAACGACATGTTTCTCTAATATGTTCTTTGTTCAGAGATCACAGCATGTTAAGAACAATACTGAAGAAAGAGATGTGAATTCCTTTAAAAGAACCCAAAACTTGGCTAATTAGTGTGGGAAAACAAAAAAAAATAAAGAAAAAAATATTGACAGCTGAGCAGAGCAGTTCATTCTTTGAATCACAAAATTTTGTTATTATTGTAATATTTATAATTTCTTTCACATTATATGATAAGCTCAAATCCTAAAAGTCCTTCACATATTCAGGAATCCCATTAAATTCATTCTCAGAAGGAAAATTATGAAATTATCCATCTATTCAGCTTTCTTGTCTACTTTTTTAATGCAGTGTCAGTTTCACCTTATTTTTATGGATTATCAGAAAAAGAAATGAGTAAATTATCTAAACATATTACTTTTCAAGTAACCTTGAAGGACAGAGAAATATTCTGTTGCAGCATAACAACTTTCTCCCTGCTAAACTCCACTCACCACAAGCAATAGTTTCTCTTCAAGGTCACCTCCCTCCTCCCTTCAGGAGTCTCAAGTTTCTTTCAGTCAGTAGCTTGGCAACCCTGTCTATCTTCCTGTCCTTATTTACTGGCAATCCAGAGTGTTGTACAGTTAAAAACAAAACACACACTCCACGCCCCCCCCATCCCCCCCAAAAAAACAAAAACCAACCAACCCAAACCAGAAAAATTATACTAAATATATATCAGGTATTTATTTCTTGAAGCAATTTTTTACAGACATATTGCTGGATGTCTTTAAATTCCAGCTTCAGTTAGGATGAAACAACTATTTGTTTTTTTTTCATCTTCTAAGTAAAAATATTTACAATTACTGTAAGGGGAAGCAGGGGGGATATCCTGGTGTTGTATATAGAACAAGCCCCACCAGCTAGCTTTTTTGGTCACCATGTGGTTCTTAACAATTTTTTGGTGAATCTCAAAATTAATTATGTTGCTGGGTTGCCACATTGATTATCTGTGACAGAATGGCATTGTGCTTTTTAGGGACCAGTTAACATCATCTGATCAGAAGCTGGAGAGGGACTAATTGACAGATAATATCAGGAAAAGAAAGCCTGAGAGAGAGTTCTCAGCCAACAGGGCAAATTCATGTGAGACAAACCGATAGCAGACCAGGGATTGTACTAACTTTGAGAGGCTTAATTTGAATTAATGAACAATGCCCTATGAGAAGGGTCAAAAAAAGGAATCTGACCCTACATTTGAGGCTCTTAAAAAAGTTTACTGGCCTATAGATCTTCTATGTCTCCATTGTTGAGAAAAATCTAGTCATCTTTATTTTTACTGTTTATCTCTCTGTATTTTTCTGTCTCTGGTTTGTTAGGTTAGTATGGTTTGTGGGGATTTTTCCCCCTTTTTTCTGTTCACTTATTAAAAACTACACCGCTTAATTTTATCCTTTCTGCTCTGAACTTTGCAATCTGTTTTCCAAGTTGCCTGTTTCCTAGCAAACGTACAAACAGCCACGGAAACAGGCAACTTGGAATGGTTATATCCAGTCTGAATGTCCCAACACATAAGCTGCTTCAGCAACTGGCTGCATGAAGTGGTGCTGTGGAATCAGGATTATGATAGGTGACTTTCAAGGAGCAACCGATAGCTTTGCCAGCAGCTGCTGGAGCACATTACAGAGCAGTAGTTGGAACATGTCCAGGGTATGCAGATTTATCCACTCCCACGGCATTTCTCTACTGCTCTGCACATTGCTCTCATCTTTCAACCCTCCTTGAGAATGCTGAGCTAGCTTTGGGAGGAAAGATATTAAACATATATTTAGTGGCACTGTAAGTGAAAAATACAAACGTGATTTTCACTTCTTTGAAAGTGTGTTTTGTTCAAACTTTGATAAAATTTTACAGAAAAAATTAAGGCATCCCTCCATCTTTATACAAAGTAAGGAACGCATTTTTATATACTTTCTGCATTTATACACGTATGCATAGATACATACACATGGTCATATGCACAGCCAGTCATAGAAACACCGCCACTTCTGTAACAGAGCGAAACAGCTCTTTAACAGTGCAGAAACACTTGGCAATGATATTAGATGCACTTTGCAATGATATTTTAGGACAGAAAGCTAAGGCAGAAGGGGAAATGCTTGGACAATTACATGCAAAATGTACCCATTTTAAGCTACAGTCAGGCTAGTATCTAACCTGAAAACAGTGAAGGATGTGGAGACTAGCATCTCTGCTCTTAGCAACAGGAGCCTGTTAAAATAGAAACACTAAGTAAGATATTAAACCAAACTCCTTTTCCACAAAACCAGATTTCTCTCTATTTATTCACCTGCATAAGTGCACTTGAAACTACAATGAACCAGAATTTGAGCAAAGTAAGAGAAATCTAAAAGGACAATCCGTGGGATTGGGAGACAGAGAAAGAAGACAGGAAGCTTCATGTATTATACGTGTACATGGAAAGGTAAAATGAAAGAGATTAACATTCCAAACTCCTAATCTATTTTGCAATCAATTTTTCTATTCGACTATCCACAATGACTGAGAGGCTAAATGTAAATTTATATCACCTCTATCTCCTACTTTGTCATTACTGGTATGTTGGAAAGAAGACAGGACCAAAGCTATACCTGTTCTGTGTAGGATAGGTATCCTGTCCTGTTATACAAAGATGCTGGCTGCATCCTTATTCATAATCAGCAACACTTACTGATGCAAGTATTATCATGTGTAATGTATCAATTGCATTCCTGTTTCTCACATGGGTTTCTTTAGATTAAGCTGTTTCTTCTGTCTCCTCTTTTTTCTGCTGTCAATTTCCATGTTCACTTTTCATGTTCTTAAAGTTTTCTCTACAACATTTTACTCCATCTTACATTTATATTTTAAATTAAATTAATATGTAAGCAATAAAATCAACTGATTTTCTTAAGTGTCATTGAAGATAGAAGTTTTCAGATGTGCTTTAGTTAAGGGAGAGGAGTAGAAGAGTTCAGAAAAGGCAGTCACTTTGCAACGGCCGCACAGATCCTATGATGGTGCCACATCATGTCAAGGGACATCCAAGCTAAATGAGGGTAATTTTGAAAAATGGTAGGGTGGAAATGATGTAAAACAGCCATACCAACTGGGGCCCCTAATATAAGAAGGACATGGAGCTGTTGGAGCAGGTCCAGAGGAGAGCCATGAAGGTGAACAGAGGGCTGGAGCACCTCCCCTATGAGGACCGGCTGAGAGAGTTTGGGTTGTTCAGCCTGGAGAAGAGAAGGCTACAGGGGGATGTTATTGCAGCCCTCCAGTTCCTGAAGGGGTTCTACAGGAAAGCTGGGGAAGGACTTTTCACAAGGGCAGGTAGCAATAGAACAAGGGGGAATGACTTTAAACTGGAAGAGGGTAGATTTAGAGTAGATCATAGGAATAAATTCTTTACTGTGAGGGTGTTGATACACTGGCACAGGTTGCCCAGGGAAGTTGTGGATGCCCTCTCCCTGGAGGTGTTCAAGACCAGATTGGACAGGGCTTTGGACAACCTGGTCTGGTGGGAGGTGTCCCTGCCCATGGCAGAGGGGTTAGACTGGATGAGCTTTAAGGTCCCTTCCAACCTAAAACATTCTGTGATTCTATGTTGAAAATACTAATCTGACTGGGATTCAACAGGGGAAAAAATGAAGGATTATATGATTAGCAATGGTAACTGGGATTCTGTCCTGAGCTACTGGAAATAGTGGTTTTGGTTTTTTTTCAGAACATTATATAAATTGACATATTGGCAAAAATTTTGGCAAAATTTCACATCTCTTTTCTGTCTTGTGTGATATAAACAAAAATAAGATAAACAAAAAGCAGAGTAAAGGAAACATAAATAACAGTAGACTTAGAAACAGCTATATTTATTGGATGACACTGAAAGTCCATGTAGTTCTGTGTCCTTTATTCAGAGTAACTCAATAGCACGGAACCTATGTAAAGGGTACAGTAACAGGACAAATATATAGTGATGCATCCCCCAGATATTTCCCAGAATCTAGCTGTCCATGGCTTAGGAAGAAAATGAGACAGAATTTATATGCCTTGCTACTTGGGATGGGAAAGTGTAGCTAGTATGGTACACCAGAGGGGAAAAAAAAAAAAAGAAATTAAAAGCGTAGTAAATAAAGAAATAAAGAGGCACTTCTCACACAATGCCATTACATCTCAAGAAGATGGTATTTATCAGGGACATATTAACCACGCTAAGAATCTTATTATCCAGCATTAAAATATTGAAATGGCTGGTTTTTGAAAACGATAGTTTCAATATTTTCTAAAGCAGTGAAAATTTTGGACAGAATTCCATCAGGAAAGGATGATGGTTTGGGATGCAAAGAGGAATGGTATGACTGTTAATACTAGAGAAATTAACTACTGAGTAAGGGTTGAGAAAATATACCTGAATGTCTGTGCCTGATTGCAGAGTCTTCCTATGTAAGTAACTCTGTTCATCTATATTTCTATCTTCTTCTTCTTCTTCTTTTTTGGACAATATAACCTGTTTTTACTCAAACTTATCTTTAAAAAAATACCTCAAAAATATTTCTTTGAACTACACATAGTATGTTTATTACCATTACAAAAATAATTACTCTGAATGTACATATTGCGTGTATGTATTAATATGTAGGTTATTGAAAATACATGCACAATATCAAATGTGTTGAATTATATGTTAAGATGATATACTATAGTCCTGAATTGTGGAAACAAAAATTAACTGCTGTGTTTTCTTTGTTTGTTTGTTTGTTTTACCAAAGATTAGTATTTCATAGCCTTTTTATAGTAGAGAGAATGAGCACAGAGGAAGAAAAATATTTCTAATGTCACAGGGGATGGATTTCCTTGACTTGTAGCTCCACTGGCATTTCCCCTCAATCATACTGCTTCTCCAGCTGAATATAAATCAATGTTTGTATATGTGAATAATTCACGTGCATAAAACTTTATTCATTATCGGATTTTGGCCACAAGTTGATACATTACTTAATTCCACCTGTACTACACAAACAATAGTGTACAAACCCTCCATGTAGTACAACTTGGGAAAAAAAATGTAAGCTAGAAAGTCTATAAATAAAGAAGTTTGATTTTCAGCCAGTATCCTCAGTCGTGTGATCTTTTATACTGACTATAACTTTCCTCATTTTACACAAATCAAATAAAGATATGTATCTTTGAATAAAATATTATTCTACTCTGGCTGGAAAAAAATCAATAAGGCTGGTGGCTTTTATCAACTTGTTTTTGAAAAATTCAGCAAAACAGCAATCAAATGCTAGCAAAGTGGTAAATCTTCCTTAACTTTTCTAAAGTTCCTTCATTATTTGTTGCTCCTGAGCTGAGCAAAGAAGGAAAGCACATATTCCCCAGTCTTTATTTCACATCTCTGCTCTAATAAGTCCCAGCCTAACTCACTGGCTTCTTTATATTACTGTGATTTATTTATAATTTCCACAACAGCTAGGCTAAATTTAGCAAGCAATTTGGTGCAAATGTGTGGATTGCTATATCGAAGCAGGTTGTGCTGAAGCCTCTCACTTATCCCGGTACATGGGATGTTAGGAGATTACTTCAGATTGGATTTTGTCTTCCGAGCAGAGCATTTCAACTACTCACAATGTAAATCTTTCTGGAGGGAGAAGGCAGCAGCACGTACTGGAGGACTTAGCCATGGTGCAGCCCACCCTGTGGTTTAGATCTTAATTTCCCCATTAAGCATTCGAGTTCTTTTTGAAAAGAGTTTTTGTTTATTTTCCCCCAAAAGGAACTGAGTTCCAACATACCAAAACCACTTTGGAAACTGAGGCTACTCTCAGATAAGGCGACAGTCAAGGGATTAATTTCTAAGCAGCACCACTGCTGTGAGCCAGCTTACTAATGGTAACTTAGCTAATGCCTGCACAGAAACACTTCCAAGGAATTTCTGCCAAGATCATAAACCAGACCCAAACTAGGGTGGAACGTACTTTTCCTTACCAATATCTAAACCTACTTTCCCCCTTTGAAACTGCCTCACTCCTAGACCCTGGAAAGGCCAAGGTCAGCCCAGGCCAAAGGGCTGTAAGAGAAATGACCTTGAGGACTTCACAAGAAAAAATACTCTTGATTGATGAGCCCTGGCTGTAAAGTGTCTAGCATAAGAATTGCCTTTACAGCATTTGCACGTTTCTGCATCAGCAGTAAAAGACAGACAAGGTTAAAGTGGGCCTGCTGCTGTATGAACAGTGCAGGGATCTGGTAATAGTGGGCTTACATGTGCCTAAGGTACTCATTGCCTTCTTTGCCTTGGTTTTAACTGGTAGATTGACACTGAGCAATCCCAGGCCCCTGAGACCAGTGAGAAAGTCTGGTGGAAGGTAGACTAGTCCTAAGTAGATGGGCATCATGTTGGTGGACATTTAAACAGTTACAACAAACACAAGTTCTGATGGGACAAATGTAAGGACATTACGAGATGGGATGCACCCAAAACTGCTGAGTCAGCTAAGCCATCCCATTGGAAGGCCACTATAGGTTGTGGTGATGATGGGAGGTTCCTGAGGACTGAAAGAAGGCAAATATCACTTCTATCTTCAAGAGGAGCAAGAAGTAGTATTCACGGAACTACAGGCTGGTCAGTGTTATTTTGGTGCCTGGAAAAGTGATGGAGCAACTAATCTTGGAAAGCATTTTTAAACAAATTAAGGACAAGAAAGTGATTAAAAGTAATCAACATGGATTTATAAAAGGGAAGTAATTCCTTCCCAACCTAATAGCCTTCCATAAGGGAAGACTAGTTTAGTAGACAAGGGAAGAGCAGCTTATCTCTAGCAAGGCTTTCAGTAACATCCTCAGACACACTGATAAAGTGTAGGATAGATAAACGGACAGGGAGGTGGACTGAAATAAGGCTGAACTACCAAGCTCAAAGCGTTGATCAGCAGCACAAAGTCCAGCTGGAAGCCAGTCACCAGCATCGTACCCCAGGGCAAATACTGTTTAACACCCTAGTGACCTGGATGATAGGGCAGAGTGCGCCCTCAGCAGATTTGCAGACAAAACAAAATTGTGCAGAGTGCTTGATAGATCATGTGAATGTACTGCCATTGAAAGACCCCTTGACAGACAGGAAAATGTGTTACCACAAATCTCACAAAAGTCAATGAAGGGAAATTCTGCACCTGGGGAAGAATATCCCCAAGCACAACTACACAGTGGACTCTACCATCTGGAACACAACTTTACAAAAAATGTCTTGATAGTCCTGGTTGACACCAAGTTGACCATGAGTCAGCAGTGTGCACTTGCAGCAAAGAAAGCCAACAGCACCCTGGGCTGAATTCGGCAGAGCATCACCAGCAGGTAAACAGAGGTGATTCTTCTTTCCTGTTCAGCCCTGGTGAGATACACCTGGAGTGCTGGATCCGGAGTTAGTCTCCCCAGTACAAGAGAGACATGAACATACTGTAGTGAGTCTAGCTAAGGGCCACAAAGACGATTCTGAGACTGTAGCATCTTTCATGTGAAAGGGAGCTGGGACAACTGGAACTATTCAGCCTGGAGAAGGAAGCACTCTAGGAGGAAACTTGTCAAGGTGTATGAATATCTGATGGGAGGTGTAAAGGCAGATCCTGTGAGTATGAGACTGTTCTCTGGAGCCAGAGAGAATCACCAGTTCCTGTGGTAAATCACCTTTCTGTCCTTTTGATATCAAACAGATATATAAACAATCCAGAAAAGGAGCCTTTGATTAGGTTTTAAATTTCAAGCAGAAAAGCACTCTAGCTCACATGAGCTAGCTTACCAGAGCAACAATCATAATTGATGGACTCTCATTTGCAACTGTTAAAGCATGAACTCTACAAAAGATTCATGGATGCCTCTTACTTTAATTGTATGTGAGATTAACCACAGACGTCACAGCTAATGCTTCTGTCTTTATGGCAACTGCCTCAAAATAATTCAACTGAATCTGAGGTTGGGCTAATTGAATTGAGGTCTATGTTCCATTTTCATGTTAAATATACATTGTGAGTAGCAAAAGTGGAGCGTGTGTTTAATTTCTATATGTTTATCTAAGAGTTCTCTCACAAACTTTGGAAGCCAAGTTGTGCTGCATGGATTGTTAGTGCCCTGCTATCCTGGAGGTGATCATATTTCTATTTCTTTACTTTATGTTTTAATGTCTGCCACTTAAGAATTTTTTCTACCTGTTTCAAGAGTTGCAACTGTATTTATTGCCTACAACTGTATTCAGAAGGATGTATAAAAAGATATTTAAGCAGAATACGTTGAAATCCAAGATGAACAGATTTTCTTTTTCTTGGATTAAATGTAGCTCTTTAAAAAAAATGTTACAGAGATTTGTCTCTGATCAGTTAAACCATACAACTTTATATGAATGTTTTCTGAGAAACAATGATGAAAGATGGAACTGGAAAACTTAGTTTGGTTAATAGTCTTGAGTAAATTTCATAAGTAAAGAATAGGTTCATCTAGCTTTTGTATGCCTAAAGACTGAGATGACAACGTTATTATAAGCCTATTGGAATTTGTCATCCAAAACTATTTGAAATTCACTCTGAGTTGGGAATGTAATATTTCTAAAATCTCTTTAGTGTCGGACAAGATGTTGTTTCCTAATTCAGTCAAAAGGTGATTTTAATTTTTCTTGTCCTTATGTTAGTAAATAATATTGGCTTATGAATGACTATACAGAGAGGAAGAAAGATGTGTACAGAGACAAAACTAAATTAGAAGTTATAGTTTCCTATCAGTCATGATAACAGTCAACAATTTCTTCTTTGTATTAATCTCGGTTACGTGTTTTCATATGACTGTAAAGACCAGCTTTTCTGAGAAGTATTTTCCCCTTCACAGGGCAACAATTGTGAGGTTTACTAGAAGATTTTTCTTTCTTACGTTTGCTTTGTCATCTAGATTGTATCAAGTGTTTCAGCTATAAATAGAAGTTCTTAAATCATCTTAAATGTTTTGACCTTTTTTTTTCCTGTCATACCATCTTTCTCCCATGTCACTGGATATTCTATGGTTTAGCTTTGCTTTTAAGTAGATCTTAAATCCGTTATGTTACTCATTGTAAAAAACAAGTTCATTTCCCTGTAGAATATTTTCTTAGGAGACTTTGAATCAAACTTTTTCATTAGGTAGCTAGCATTCATTAGTAAATTATGGCTTCTAGAGCTGCTACATTTGCTATTTCTAAAAATCCCAGTATTTAGTATCATATATCACCAATAAATTGTCATATTTCTGAAATGTTCCCGTGGTGGACTGAGTAAGGGAGAGAAGGCTAGGTATGCGGAGTGGTGATTTAAACTAATGCTATACCTCTATCCACAACAGAATTTTCATACACAAAAATTAACAGAAACTCATCTTAAAATACATTGAAAACATGAAGTTTTGAGTGGATCCCATGCTGAATTTTCTAAATAACAGAGGTCCCAATTTAATTTCCACATTTAATTGTAGAAAAAATGGCAATTCTGCAATGCAGCTTAATTCCAGGATAAAATTCAAATTCAAAACTGAAAGTATTAAATCAATTGAGGTATCATTAAACTATCATTTGTTCTCTGTAGTTATAACCAGGAATCAAGTGCTTCATTTATACTTTGAAAATAAATAAATAGAATTATGATTGATTTTTTAAGAACTGGAGTAGAGAAAATAAATACAGTTTGATTTTTTTAATCTTAACTCTTATAAGCTAGATAAAAGATAGGGCATTAAAAACATCTCTTACAATATCCTGTGATTAATATATAGCCAGGTAATGCAATTTGACCTGGACAGAGATAATCCAACAAGTTCAGGGTCAGCAGAAGATATGGTGAGGGGGAAAACATACTCCAAACCACTGCAGCGGTAACTGACAAATTTTATTCAAGAATTGCAAAAACTTTTCTCTTATTAAAAATGTTTAAGTATGAGTTGAGAACAGATTGATGTCATCCTACTGATTTTCCAGAGCTACCCAGAATAAGAATACAATGACATTTCTTCTGTTATTTCCAGATGCAGATCACATAGAGAAAAGTCAAATATGGCATGTATCATGTGTGTTTACAGCAAGTTTAACAGATCCCATTATATGTTCATATGATATTAATGAAACATTATCTTAGAAAGGGACTGCAAAATTACCCATTACTTAAGGAATGGAGAAAGGAAAAAACGAAGGATGGCTTTTAATGAACTGGAATAAACTGTTCTGACATGGCTTTCAGCTGCAGGTGGATCTCAGAGCATTCAAGGTTAATAGAGATAATATCAGGCATAACTGAATCAAATGAAAGTCAGGCGGAAATGTTAAGTTGGCCAAAAAGTAATTGCTTGTTTTTTTTCTTAATAGGTGGACATACATGTCTTGAAATGTAACTAACTGCATTTTAAACTGCAATTTCATTATGTAACTTGACAGCTGAGAGTTCAACCTTGTTTTAGAAAAAGAAAGTGCATGATTTTGTTAACAACCATTTATTTGGCATCGATTTAAAAATGGAAAATCAAAAGGAACATTTTCATCATATTTTGCTGTATTACTTCTGAAAAGGAAAAAATGCTGTGCAAGCTCATGAAAAGTTGTGTGATGTATATGGTGAAGCAGCCTTAAGACTACAGCAGTGTCAGTACAGAGATTTTCATATTTCTGCACTTGAAAAGCAGATATTCACTTCACATTCATTTATACTTATTCTAAAACACTCTCCATTTTTCTGGTCTTCCTCCAAATTCTGAGGTGGCTATGCCACGTCTGATGTTCGACATGCCAGCTATAGGGCTGGCCAAAAAGTAATTGCGTTTTTCTGGGTAAATGAAACAAGATTTTTTCATGGGAAACAAAAACTTTATCAAACAATATCTTGTCCATTTTATTCAATTATCTTTTGTCATCTTTCTGTAACTTCATAATTCCATGCTCAAAAAAGTTCTTTTTTATCAAAAACAAATAAATAATCATTTCACTGCATAGTGTGTCTTCCTTCATGACTCAGCCTATGAATTTCAGTGTTTTGCACCTCTTATGAAGTCTGTGCATAGAAGAACAGTAAATAATTCAAATAATATTTTTCATCAAAGCAGTTTCATATGCTTGATGAATAAGACTGATTTCAAAACACTCTTCTATGAAGTAACAAAGATGCATAGAGATATAAAGACACTTCCAGGTAATTGCTAGCTATAACCTGAGTCCATGTTTGCTTTTGTGCTTTTTTTCTGTACTCTTTCTGAAAGCAGCACTCACTGCTGGCAATAAAATTTTGACTACACTTGCCAATTATTGTGATGACATGCTTCCAGATTTTACCCACCTGGTCATCAAAACCAGCACATGGTCAGACTAGACTCTCATATTGAGCATTTTCTCATTTCCTCAACATGGAAACAGGGATGAAACAGGGTACAGAAGAGCCAATATGCATCAAGCCTTTCCTAATATGAAGTTATGATATAGCCAAGGAAAACATCAAAAGCACCACAAAGCACTTTTTAGCCATGTTTTATGGACATGGTGAAAAAGCCTTGTTTGTTCTTTATGGGTTTTTACACTCTTTAACTAATAGAATTTGTCCCATCTAATCTTATTCCAGAAAGTCCTTGAAAGTTCGTATCTGAAATAGAATATCATGAAAAAGATATCTGTGTTACTGCCAACTATCTTGGGTGGGTTACTCTTGACACCACAAACTGCTCATGTGCTGTGTGCCACCTTGACATGGTTATGAAGCAGTGGCTTCATACCTTCTTGTGGACTCACACCAGTACTTTCTATAATGTAATACACTGAACTACAGCAGGTCTTATTGGTGAGGTTCTCACCATTGCTATTATTATTTTCTGATGCTCTTTGTTGCTCTGAATTAACATGTTTTCCTTGCAGCTTGCTTAACAGTCAGAACCTAAGGCAGACTATAAGTCTTGTCATCACAGTACTAAAAACCTAACTAGTTGCTGTACCTGCATGTGTAATTAGGACTATCACTCTCCTTAATTGTCCTCTACTAAATAACTCCTTCTCACTTGACCTAGTATTTTTCTTCTGGGACTTTCTACCTGCTGATATTGACGAAGTACAGCCATCTCATCCAGCTGACATACAAGGGTCACAGGAATCTCACTTGTGACTGCTATTTCATGCTTCATTACAGCTGTGCATCTCAAATCATAACACTAATTAGCAAACAAGTCTCTTCTTCACCTGTCTGCATGACACAAAATAAGATCACTGGCAGGCTGAGCACAGCCAAATTAAAGTACTTTACCATATGGTTGAATGGTCAGTACAGCAGTCTTATTCTGCCTGTCACAACTGTACCTTTTCATTCTTGTAAACTTATCATTTTAAATACACATAAGGATAAAGTTTGTCTTGCTCAAATTTTCCCCTAATAGCATCTTAGCAACAGGTAATTTTACATGTGAATTTGTTGTTAGCTATTGTAACATGATCAGTACAACGGCTTGCTCCTGTAGTCATGTATTCACCAATATCCAAATGATTCCACTAAGTTTTAGTCAGAAGCAGTTAGAATAGGCCCATAAGTACCTTGTGTGTGTGTTTACATACCAGAGAAGGAAACCATTTCTAATACCTTTACCTTATCTGCTCATTGAAGACAAATAAGTGGTTTTCCCCACACTTGTATATATTAAAAATGCTATTCACCCTATTACTCCATTCACTCACTCATCCATACAAGAATCTGAAATGTATCTTACAATCTCATATAATTTAATCTCAGCGTGACTGCAGAAAATTACACAAGTTATCACTGCCATTATTTTTGTGTTGGGGTATGGAGAGTCTATGACTCGCCTTAGGTAGCAAAGCCAGACTCTGAGACAGAGCTGGGAATAGACCTTAGATTTACAGTCTCACAGCCCAGTGCTTTAGCTGAATAAATCTCTACTTCTGTTATATCCACTCTAGGGATGACTACTTTGCCCTAACCTGCAAAAGAAATTTTCAGGAGAAACAGTGTCTGTTAATTATTAGCTTTTATGCATTTTTTCACAATGACTGTGGTTAGAGCTCATTTCTGTCATGAGCACTTTCACAAAAGACTACTTCTAGAAATCTCTTCCCACGGTGCCTATGATAAGGATACAAAAAAGGAAATAAATGAATCTAAAATGTCCAACCCCTCCAAAAGCCAAAGACTTTTTTTTTCCTCTTCAGAGGAAGTACCTTAATCTTAAAGTACAGCCAATATATCATCATTTTACATGTAGTCCTGGAAAAAAAATCATTTCAAGTGAAATCATTGTTGGTTCCTTTTACTATTTTGAAAAAACATACAAAGGCCTCAGCCAAAACAAACAAACAAACAAACCAAACCAAAACAAAACAGAACAGCTGAAGAAATTTTCTGCAAAAGTTGAAGACTGAGATTTGTCCAGCCTGGCTATTATCTCTTCAGTATTTTATATTTGGCAATCCTCCCTGTTAGATATGATATGCTAAAGCCAATAGATCTCCAAAGACAGACACTTTCGTACCATGCACACAGACAGCAAAAGGTACCTACTGTCTCCACATACCATACAATCTCAAGAAACAGCCCAGCTACGAAATATGGAAGGAGACTCTAAGCCTCCAAAACATAAATGAAAGTGTGATCAGAAATCCTTTCCAGTAGCCTTTGAAAGAATGCACTAGTTTCTTGGTGGCTTCATTGAGCTCACTTGCCACACAGAGAACATGAAACCATAGCTTTGTCCTTCTCTGCCCCCTTGATGATCTGCTGCTCTCATCTGTGGCAGGACTCAAATACAGTAATATATCTGACCTGCCTCAGTGCACAAGATGACAGAGGGAAGTATAGTCTTTTGTATGACCTCATTAAGACCCCGCACAGCATAGCACAAGCACTCTGTCACAGCACGGAGGTTGTGGTAATGGACATTTTCAGAATATTGCCCTGTTATAACTTCTGGCTGTTGAAAAAAAAAAAAATGTAGTTCCTTAATTTCATGACCCTAAGAATGGCAAAACTGTTAAAACTAAGCAAAAAGTCCCACATTCTAGAAGAAGCAGACTTACAATTTATGAAGTTGTTTTCCAGCCAGAAAAATCCATTCATTTAGCCATGTGACTAAGTAACACACCAAGAAAACAATGGATTATGGTAGCATTTGTTGTGTTTTTGTATTTTCAAAGGGAAGGATATCCACTTTTGTACACCATGGATGCATTAAAATTTGGGGTCACATCAGTCAGGGGCGGGGGGCGGGGAAGAAAATAAAGGAACCAGGACTGAATATTTATTAAATCAATCCATAATTCAAATTATTGAGATAGACTGTGCAATCCCTCTCTTAACTGGCTTTTCTCCTTGAAATACATTTGAATGCACAGAAAGTCTTCTTTTATTCCAGTAGTATCAAAGAAAAGTAGTCCAAAATGCAGGGCCCCCATTTCACAAGATTCTTACTACATTCTAACAAGAGAGAATGGGAATTTGCCTGAAAATTAGGTACTTTCAGTCATGTTAGTGGAAGTCACAAGGGAACTGCATTTCTCCTGGACGTCTCTACCTGGAAGCCTGTCTCTGGCTCAGGTGGTTTTGCCTCTCACTGAAACCCTGTGGAAGTCCCTGGGATGCCATGAAGAATACTCCTGCCTCCACAGTAGTGAGTCAAAGATGTCTTACAGTCCCGATTCTGTGCAAGTTTTTTCCCACTCTCCCCTGTTCTTGGTCAGCCATGGGACCCCATAACTTGATTACACTATGACTGAGAGGACTGATACTGGGAGGAGCAGGAGGTTACATTTCTTTGGCCCCTTTCATAAACACTTGCCTTCCCTATTCACTCTGGCGTAACAACTGTATCGAGCCAAAAAGTATTTAAGATATAGTCCCACAGTCCTGATGAACCAACATTGGGTGCTGTTGTCTGTGAATGCAATGTCAGTATATGATAGCAATACCAACTTCACCTTAAGATTTTCAATACAAGAACACCTCCACTAATGTCACGTGGGAAGTTATTCATTATCTTCAATGTGATGTTCCAGGGGCCAGAGAGTCTGACGCTGGAGGGCTTGCACTGCTCAAGCAGTGTACAAGTGCAATAGCATTTCACACCTGCAGTGCTTCATTTTGCCTGGGGAAAATGGATCCACAGGAGGTTGAAGAATCAATCCCTGTAAATATGTTTGTGAGAACAGCTACATTTGGGTATTTTATGCTGAAAAAGTTTGATTTTCCTATGCTATGCAAAGTTTAATCCTTCATTCAAAAGTCTTACTCTACTCATCTGGATCATAAAAATATCAGTTGATGCAGTGCCACCTGATAAATGACGAAAGCAATTAAATTGCTTACAGATTCATTCTCTTGAGGAGTTACTCTCCATGTGCTGTAATGGACTCTCTCCTTGAGCTCTCTTTATAGAAAGCCAGCTTGTCAGTCTAGATCAAATCTATTGATTATCTGCAGCAATATAATAAATAAAATTCAAAATAATTTGACTGTGAGGGACACAAGTCAAGAAAAAAAATCTAAATAAAAGACTTCTGTAGACAATGTCTCTGAGTTTCCTGGGGAGACTAGAGAATTCAGAATAAATTTAAGATTTTTGACCTATGCATTTTTGCTTCTAAATTACTTTGTACCCTTTTGAGCATATTTATACCATCTTAGAATTGTGTCACTGTGATTGAAGGCTGAAAGAAGACATTTAATATTTTGGTATTACTTACAGTTCCTGAGATGTCTTTAATGAACCAGAATACACTGCAAGGATTTCAGGGAGGCAAGACAGTCCTTCTTATCCAGAGATCATCTACCAGGGTTGTTCAGCATATTGTGAACTTTGAAAATAAAGGGTCATCTGGTAGTTAAAGGAATGGTGCTCAGACGATTTAGCTGATTCTGAGACATGACTATAAATGTCATTGGTTAGATATAGGTCATTAAATGGTTCCTAAGGGATTTTAAATCTATGAATATAGAAGTTATTTGTACACCAGAAAAGTGTAATTGACCCAATGTTCATTCATTTCTGATGGTCATATATAAAGGATATGGTGCAGAATCACTGAAAAATCTATGAGTTTATTTTATTTTAAAGGAAGTCTGCATATTAGCAGATCTATGCTTATACAGAGTGAGAAATTATATATATGTAGAAAAAGCAAAAGTTGCTTTTGTAGCCTGTTAGAAGGAATTAAATTATTTCCTAAAGCAAAATTCATTAATGCCATCAGTGCAAGTTAAACTTACAGGCAACTTTGAGACTTTGGAAGATGAAATATTTCAGACTTGTTTCTTTAATATTTTTTCATCTTTATTTCCATTTGTCTGAGCTCACTTTTATTAAAGCCTTTACTATGGAAATCTGATAGAAATTTCTTGAAATCACTAGGTCCACCCTAGTAAATGGCAGATTTACTTGTTTGTAGATCTGTAAGATCTTGACAAAAGCTGATTCATCCTGTGCTGTGCAAGGTACTGACACAGACAAACTATCTGGATGCTAGAGAAATTCAGGCCATGTCCCATACTCTGAAAGTTCCAGCTTACTACATCTAACCAGGATGAAATAAGGATATTGTTTATTCACGAATTTACCGCTTTAATTGCACTAAGCATGGTACTCAACACAGATTTTAGCTTAGGAGTTTGTTTGAGAGCTCAAGCTAGCAGCACAGTATATTTTTCCAAATAAAAGGTCTATGCAGAAGGTGAGAATGAGATATACAGATGCCGCCTATCAGCTATTAGGTTATACCTAGCTAGTGTTTCTCTTCCATTTGCCTGCCCTCCTATAGAGCTTTATCCACTGAAGCAGAATGGAAGACCTATTAGGACACTCATAAATAAAATCAGCACTGCAGTGAATGAACAAGTTTCTAGCAATCATGCAGAATTTTTTTCCACAATACGTATGAACATTTTTATCAAGGGAAAATATTTCAAGATGTGAATTCATTTTTTCTTAGGTCAGGAGCAACCCCCATCTTTCCAGCCTAGCATTTAATAACTTCAGTGGATCTGGGACAGGTCCCCTGCGCACAAGTGCTGTATCCTGATGTAGAGCTGCCTCAGCTGCTTCTCTGTGCATTTGTCTCTAAATTGTGCTTGTCAACTTGTCGTTCTTGACTCTAATTACCTCCTTTCCAGGTTATTCTATAATAATCTTCATTCACAAAGCTCCTATTTTGTTTTTCAAAACTTCCACAGACATTAGTGGAACTTAAAACACCCAGGATGCAATATTAAAAGTGCAACTCATAGAAAAAAATCTCTTCACTGTTTTCAGTAAACTGCTACTTCTCAAGTACTCTCTGAAGGGGATGGAAAATGAGTCCAGTCTTGACTTTTTTTCCTAGACAAGTTCCTCACATACTTAGATGTAAGTCTTAAAGTACTTTTGCCTAAACTAGGACAAAATAAAGTGGTTAGTTTTATGAAGGAGAAAGACAATTCTAAATGCAATCCGTGTGTTGCTTCTTAGCAGACACCATAAACTTCTTCAGTGCAAACAAGTCTTGGCATTTCCCCACAGAGTACTTCAGTTTATGTACCTTTTCTCCTCCCCCCCCACCTTTTTTTTTTTTTTGTCTTCTCTATTTTCCTTCCATAATTTTTGTATTCTTTCAAAAAATTCCAATCTGGACACTCACTTCACAAACAATGATTTTCAGCTTAATCACTCATGCTGAATCCCTGTAAGACTAAAATGTTCATGACTGTGGCATCAAAATATATTTGCTCCTTTGTTATATATTTCATGAAATAAATTAGACTGCTGCATAATGCACTGTAACTCTTTTATGCATCGTGTATTTTATACAGATTGAACTTGTCTGCATAAGGAGAGATTTGGCAAGCTAACAGCCTCAGCATCTGAAAGCCTGCGAACCCACTTTTGTACACTGAAGCAATGTGAAGTGGCAGGAAGCAGGAAAAGAGAAACTGGGGACAGTTCTAAGGGAAGAAGCTCACTTTCTGTGAGGTTCCTGGATCATTAAATGCAGACTGCAGGGTTTAATTTTTTCCCCCTTCATGTATGCCTTCTGAAAATGGGAATATGGGGCTTCTTGAATCTATGGAAACTTACATTGATGCAGATCTACTTTAGTATTTGTGAGGTGACTGCTCTAACCACCATGTGACAGCCTCAAAGGTTCATTTAACACTGCTATAGCAACCAGTAAATAATTAAACACAGTATTCCATCTCAAACTCCAAAGCTAAAGAGACAAGGATAATGAGAAGCTCCTTGGGCAAGGGACACAGCTTATATTAAATTGTTGCATTATATTATTTCCTAAGTGAATATTTCTTACTTTCTTTTATTTCAACTGTTCTCTTTTAACTAAAGCACAGACATACCTTTAGGGAGACACACATATGGACCGTACATCCTAATGCCGATGAAATAGGAAAGGCTAAATTCCATGTATAGAGAGATGCTGAGCATTGACACCAGCTGGGGGAAGTTTAAGGGCAGATATGGCAAGGCTGGTTCAGCTGTCAATTGAAAAATGTTTTAGTTATGCTATTTAAATTGATTCTGTGCAAAATTAGCCCTGTAGATGATCTGCCATAAATATGATTATTTCCCACTGTGAAAAACCTGAGGGCTATGTATTTACCTAGAGTAACTCTTTGTATCTGAATTGGTTTCTGTTAAGCTGTTTTTCCCAACCACAATGTTTTGTCTTGCTTACAGAATGAATGACAGTGAATCAGAAGTTCAGAGCATATTGGTGTGGACTTTGGCCCCATTCTTTATGAACATGAAGTGCAAGTACATAACAGTTACTTTACTTCAAGAGGAAAATTGGCAACACATGAACACATAGCTTTCTCCACAAGGCCATCCAGTGAAGTGCCATTGGTAACATCATTAAAGCTTGCATCTGTACTGAAAGAAGGGTACCTTCTATGTGCCTCCATGGCAAGAGGAGGGTGTGCAAAATGGCAACACCTAGAATGACGGTTCAGAAGGAAATTAAAAATCAAAGTACAGATCAATTATTAAACAGTCTTCCAGTGTTTTTCGCGCTAGCTAGATTGCTAGTACAATAGAGTCAAGAACGGTAGAGAGCAGAGGATCGAATTCCTAAATACACAGGGTGCCAGTAGCAGCATCCCCTTAAAAAAGTCAGAGGCAAGGAAGACTAATGTTATTTGACTGCAAGAAGTGAGCCACAAAGATCCAGCTGAGATGCTTTTTAAAGAGACGGTAAAAATATGTGATTGTTTTTAATGTGCATTTGTCTTCTACATCTAACAAGCTGAATTCGACTAGAGTTGTGAGTTTAAAGAGAGAACCAGTTCTTATTTTTCTCCCAACTATCTGCTAAAAATTCTATAGTTTTCTTTAAAACTTCTGCCTGCAGGCCCAAACTTTTCATCGGGCAAATCAGAAATAAAAGCAAAATGGGAGACAGGATAAAGCATTTAAAAATGACCTTATAAGGACAGGCTATTAATGCTTACTGCGGGCTCACACTATTTTCTTAATAGATTATCTGTTTTCCGGCAATGGATAACATTTGTCACACATTGTCAATGGCATGATGTGCTCTGACTATGCTAAGAATCTAAAAGGAAGAATATTTTTTTTTCACAGGGGAATTGGAAAGGGAAGGAAAGATGAACTCCACATTCAGAGGCACATGCCTTCTGCTACAATGAACAGAATATCCTGCTTGTGTGCCCTAGGTTTGAGATCTGAAGGAGATGCAATGTTGCTGCTGAAGGAACAAAACCAGCCATCCTAATTTATGAATGACAACCAGCAGCATACCCACCACATTAGAAAATTGCACCTTGAGAAAAACATGTTACAGTTGCTCCTGACTTCTGTTTAACTTCACCAGAAGCTGACAGATGGGTTGCTTAGCATTGGTTATTAACTTTTACAATTCTGGCAGCTGTGATGGACAATCATGTAATTCAGAAACCTTGAATACTTCAGGATTCTTTTTGTCTTTAAGGGAAGAAAAAGGTATATAACTTGCCATGTAAGCTAATGGCATGTTGATGGTGTGGTATCTTACCACATCCCATAATTGATGGGACTGGCATTCCTAAATAATGTGTTCACTGTCAGAGTGTTGATGTGTCTGAAAAAAAGGAGTCCATCTAAATACACATAAATGGAAGCCATTTTCAGAATTACCTGTCCATCCTAATAATTTTTAAGTAAGGCTATCTACTGATAGCAAGAATTGCGTGTCTCCTCTGTTTACAAATGCTATGGTAACCTGAGCCTTAGGGTTTAACTAAATCTGATTTAGTAGACTTGAACTTCAGAAGCAAGACATTATACATCTGTTTCTTCAACTCAGAAGGTCTTTAGTATGCTAAAATGCTGTTGATTCTTTTGCTTTTTCAGATATCATAACAATCCTAATGGATTGATGGGATGCCAGGGAGCATCGCTGAAATGCAGAGTTTTACTCAGAGACCTCCCTGCACAACTAGCAACTGCTAGGTATTAAGAGCCAAGCTGGAAAGGAAGGTATTTCATGCATTGATCTCACCTTGGTTTTAATGTCTTTTCAATTATTTCACAAATCAACGTTTTTTCTACTCGTTTTCATTTCAGATGATTCACAGGTGGTTCATCTTTACTCTGCTGATAGAATAGACTGACATGCTGCATGCAATGAAATAACCGACATGTCAAAAAAAAATAGACTGAACATGGATGAAAAACCTGAGGGAAAACTTGTCTACTGTGAGTATTCCCACCAGATATCATTAAACTGTACAATACAAATCTCTTTTACGAGCATTGCAGTGTGAAATATACTTAAAGAGAAGAGCTAACATTTTCTTAGATTAAGATCTTATCTAAATCTTGAAGGCTGTACTCAAGGTACAGGGCTGTCTAGTCATTCAGGTGTCTGGAAAGGACATCTTGATCACAGTGGGGAATTGTGAAACAAAATGAAAGCAGGAATAAAACATTTAAGATGATCTTCACTAAAAAATTGAATTAATTCTTCAATTCTTTATTAATTCACTAATGAGCATAATTAATTTATTGGCCACTAACATTGCTATTTGCATTTCCATTAGGTGCTCTTGATAAAAGCAGAATGTGACTTTCCCAATTGCTAATATAACACACTTCAAACACTCTAGCCAGACAGTGAACTACTCTTCAACAGTGCTATCCAGATTTATGTCACTGGATTATTTGGTCTCTCTAAACTGCTTGTTGAGGCTGGTAATAACTTAAAAGATAGCATGAATTACTTTGAACAGGTCAGATAAAAGACAGCGGCAAAAAAAGAGCACTTACATTCTAAATACATGCTTTTCTTTATAGGATACCTGAGGCTGTTTCCATTTTAAGCTATTTGCTCTCTTTCCACTGCCCCACTGCTTAGAAGACTGGTATCCTACTTCAAAATACCTCATAAGTTCTATTTTCAAAATTTAAGAGGTGAACAGATTTGTTGGAAACTTAGGTACATAGGCAAATTTCACACTTAGAAAAGAAAAATACAAACTGCAAACAATGCAGAGAAGTTTGAGAGCCTGCATTTTTTTGGCTACGTTGTTTCTCACACTGCTTTTCCACTTTGCAGCGTCAACATTGTTATAGGATGCCATGTGTCCTCCCACTGTTAGAAAGATTTCCATATATGCTGTAGGACATGGAAGGAGAGAAATTTTAGCCAGACCAAATTTCAGTTTGGAGCTCAAGCATTAACTAGTGCACCTTCCTTCTCCAGCTAATAATAAAGCATTCTCAAGCCTAAACTATAGACACTATTGTTCCCTTGATATTGGAGTATGCTAATACAACGCCTCTACAGTCCTGTCTAAGTGAGCAGGCTGAAATGCTTAAATAACATTGCCAATGATATGTAAGAAAAAAAATCAAGTTCAGTCTCTCTAATCAATGCTAGCTTGGCAAGTCCAATGAGTCAAACAAACAATCAATGTATAAGGCTGATCTATGTCACTGCAATCAGGGACAAACTGCCTCTGAATCAGAAAGCATAATTTTTACATAGTTACTTTTGAAGGAACAGTCTTCACAGGTAATCTTGTGCCATGTCTGCAGAGGAAATCAGTGAAGAAGTGAGTACAGAATTCCATCATCATAAAGTTTTACAACATCGTTTCCTTGAATTACGTTTTAAGAAATCTGACTTTTCCAAGAAGCTGTTAAGACCTTTTGAAGGAGAAAGTCTAGCTCATTATTTTTAGTTCTGTTAACCATTTCAAAATAGAGGAAAGGTATATTTTGCAACAGCCTAGGTATTCAATAATGAGTGCTAGTATCTCTGAAAACCTTAGGGTGTGGCACAACAGCTTCATAGGACAAGGGCGCCAAGCCACAGTAAGATTAAAAATGTGTTGGGGGGGGGGAAATGGAAAATAAATTTAATTTATAAATAGAAAGGTGACGTTTTCTTTAAAACTTTGTTGCTGGTGAAAGTTATTTTTTAATTGCAGCATACATCTTTTTATTATGTTCCATCAGGCACCAAAAGACAGAGTTAGAGGCCAGATGATAGTTGTTAGGTGAGCTTAATCTGTCTTTCACTGTCTGGCTCAACTCTTTCTTTACAACATAAAGGCATTTGAAAAATCCAACTGTAAACATTTGACATAGTATCTAAAATGACAGACTAAAATTGCTTCTGCTTGTTTTCTAGCTTCTGTTTGAGTGCACAAATCTTTAAGAAATAAGAGAAGACTGCTTTCCCCTAGGATTCTCTTCAGGTGTTGCTGTTATGCTATGACAGATTGCAAAAAGATAGAAGAGAAACTAGATTCATCCCAGGACCGAGACCATTGATGAGACAGGGAAACCTTCACCTTTGAGTCACTTTCTGAAATACCACACAAGATCAGCACTCATATTTTTCTACAATATGATGTCCATTCCCTAACCTCTGTGAAATGAGGTGCTAACTCAGCCCAGCTGAGGTGCTCAGCCACAATGAAGTACTCTGGCATGCATCACCTAACTTTTGATACAGAGTCTGACTCCCACTGCTCACTTACCTGCTTTTAGGGGGTATTTCATTGCCCTTCTAGACTAGAGCCCTGCTGCATACTGTGGTCACATGTGACATATTTTCTCTTTAACTGTATGAAAGAAATAATGTGTGAAATGTTCATCCAAAACAGAGGCAAATGTAAGTTAGGCCTGAAAGAAATGCAAGGATAGCACACAGCTACAACTCCAGCGCACCATCATAAACACATCTGATGCCAGCACTGCCATAGTACAGGGCTTTGCCCTTTTGACTCATCCTTTCCATCACAGTAAATCCATACCTGGATTAGACTAATTGTAGCACTCTGGAGGCTAAATCTGAAGTGTTGTCTGTTCTGCAGATTAATATCAATTTGGGGATTCTGGACTTCTGCTGGCATACTTTCTCAAGTATTGAATTAAAAGTGTAGTCTAGAAAAAACATATTTTGAAAGGCAGAACTGTCAATCCTGTGTCTCTTGTTATAAAGACTCTTTTCAGCTGCTTACAAAGTACCAGATAATATACATCTTTTCAAAGTAGTGATGGATCATACTAGCAGTCCCAAAAAGGTCTACAAAAATATGTTTTGCCCATACATGGGCAAAGAGGATGAAAACATATTTTGCAGATCTTCCCCACTTGGAATTAATGGAAATTTAAAGGATATAAGAGCATAAGTGGAAAAAGGAGTAGGAAAAATCATGGAGAAAATATGAATTAGTAAGAAGGCAATGTAGCAATGATATAACAAGAAAGGAGAGAGAAAGACGAAATGAAGCGCCAGAGGGAGTTGAAATATGAAAAGTTACCAAACAAGAGCTAACAAGATGGATAAGAGAAGAAAAGCAGCAACTAGGTAGAAGATGGGACACTACCAGAAACACAGAGCTGTGTAAATAATGGATGATTTTAACTTAGAGTTACAAATTGTGTTCCAGGCTTTTCTGTTCCTGTGTTCAGCAAGTAGGCATGGAGTCTGTAGGTTAACTGTGCATTTCTTCAGTAATGATAAGTCCACAATATTCACTAAACTGATAATCATAGCTGGAGAGGTCAGTAGAGTTTACAGAATTTGAAGGATTTCTTATGTGAGATTAAATGATGAATAGGTTTAGGAAATCATATTAAAGTACAAACTGGAAAAGAATATTAATGCTGCTAAATCAAATATTCAAGTGATGCCATATAAATCCAGCTTGTAAATTATGAAATAATATTTATTTATATGATAATATAGTGTCTTTCTCTTCCATTTTATCTACATCTCCTCTAGAAGTCAAGTGTGCTTTTTTCAACATAATGATAGCATATACAAACCAAAAAATGCTCTCCTGGGTCACATGGACAGTCTGCCATGCTGAGTGCTATATGCAATACACTGCCAGTAAGATAAGTAGTGTAAGGAGAACATGGAAGCCTGGTTATCCTCTGGTTCCCTGCGCTTCATCCTCCCTCAGTTTACTGGTACATTAGGGATATTAGAGGGCACATCCCTGCCTTTTCTATTTAATATTCATACACAGACTTGCTGTCCATAGAGTGGAACAGACATCTGGAAGTCATCTGTCTCTGTCTGAGGACAGGATTAGGTATCCTTGACAGATACATATCCAACATATTAAAAAAAATCCCTGGTGAGCAGCTCTCCTGTGCCTTTTCTTATGTGGTATACCTGGACTGCTTACCTTCAGAAATCTTTCCATTATATTTAACCTAACCCTCATTTCTTGTAATTTAAGCCATTATTTCTTAACCTTCACACCGTTAACACGGCAGTGATCTTTTCTACATTTCCCAGAAGTCCTATGGAAGTAATTTGCTGCAAGCTAAATACTCTGTCATAACATAATAGTTGAAGTGAGCATCAGCAATAAAAAATACAATGCTTTAAGCTGTCTACACCATGGGTACTCTGGCTATACTTACATAAATATATATGGGACTGTTCTCTGGTACTGGGGTCATCTGGGATGGAATGGCCTGCGTGTGCTAAACACCCACTCTCCAAAGTAGGATGACCATTCGCTAAAACCATACTGGCTACTACTGATATATCTGATCAGCATAGGTACTCATGTTCCTTGCCCTGGTGTGGTTTAGTTTTCTAGTATATAGTCTAACCTATGCAAATCAAAACAAGATAAAGAGACAAGCATTTATACAGCCAGCTGAAGTATTGCAATTCTTCATTTTTTGGTTTACTTTATTAATTACAACAAGCTACTTGTTCACATACTGGGCCTGTAAGGACATAATGGAATAAAATAGTATTAATGTATATGCACAAATGTAAGTCATAATTTGTAAGCTTTCCTGTCTTGCCCTCCATTACTCATAACAAAACTTTTCTCTCTGCTTGCAGTCTGCCTTTATTTTCAACTCCTTGTTTTCCATCACTTTCCAGTTCCAACCTCATATAAGGTTTAATTCTTATTTTGCAGCATTTCTAAGAATTGACCTTTTGTCTGACCTTTTCACAGAATCCATGCCACATGTCTTTGCCCATATAGCTTTCACAATGGTCTTTTGACCCTTTGATGTCTTCTGACTGCTGTGATGAAATGCAACGGCATATCTGATCTCTTCCCACCCAGCAATGTCACCTCATTCTTTGCACCTGTCATTAGCCTTGAAGCCTTGTTTATCCAGGCTGAATACTGTTTTCAACCTGTGCACAGTTTTCCGGCTGAACAGAGATCCAGTTTCTCCCAGCACCCTCTTTCAGCATGTCCAGTTCCAGTCACACAGGGAGTCTTCATATATAGCTCTTTTTTCTGTTTTGCAAAGTACTTCCTCCTCCATGCTCTCAGCAAAGCTCATTTCCCATTCTATCTATTGGTAGTCTTGTATTTCCTCACTATCCTTTTCCATTCACTTGCTTTACCAAAAGCAATTTCCTTTCCCAATCATCAGATAATATTTATGCATTCAAATATGTGAACAATAATAGGAATATCCCATTTCAGAAACAGAGAGGCCAAATAGTCAAAATTAAGCTGTTTCACTTGGTAGGAACTGTTTTCTGTACTGTCTTGTCCTTCAAATACCATTTCAGCCCTAGTTTAGCTTTTCTTACTGAGCAAAGAGTTTGTCTATCAACTGATAATATGAAAGATTAAAATTTTTCATATCCAGTCTAGATAGTACCTTATAAGCAGTCCCTTGGCTAGGAAGAAATCATCAATTGAAATACAATTTGTCTTCCACTCATCACCCAGAGGCATTCTCAAGCACTTCAGCAGCAGATCTGGAGTCCACATGTAGGCAAAACACCAGTGCACAGCCTCAGCACAGGGCAGCACAAGTGTTCCCAGTTAAAGCATGTGCCTATACGGGGAGGGATTTGGCAGGCACAGACATGTATACAGCTCTGCATGTCTTCTCTAGTTTAAAACTAACCCTTAAATTCAGGCAGAAAAATTTAATCAGAGGAAAGTCAAAGGAATTTTTTATTTCCCTTTCTCTAGCCCCTATCCCTCCCTGTAACTGGACTGATGTATTGTTTATATGGAAAACATCCCTGGATAGTCTTATATGATGGACTCTCCTAATACTCTCCAATGCCCTCTGTGCTCAAATCCACTGAGCTCAGGAGCTAGGGTGACATTTAGCACTCCATTTCCTTATCAGCCCTAAAGTAGCACGGGCATTTCTTCTCATCTCTTACACAGATTTAAGCAAACTGGAATATATTTCACTTTCATGTTTCCTCTCTAATGCAAGAGTTATTTCATTTGGACTCTTGTGTCCACTTTGGAAGATTTCACAGGCCAAAATACTTTTACACATCAAAGCAAAACTCTCCAGGCTGCTCATAAATAACTTCACAAGCATAAACAGACAACCATATTATGTCACTATGAGAACACTTTTTCTGTACAAAATCTTCAGAAGGTGAACATACTTTCAGATTTATTTTATCTTTTGTTTCTAGCAGAAAATATCTAGGAGCACAGACATATTATGATGCAGGAAATGCAGGTGAAGCTTCTCTCAGCTGATTAGGTTACTACGGCACTATTGGGTATGAGGAGGAGATTGATCCAGAGGAATCAATTGTGCTGGAAAAGGTTATATATATTTTCAGAAAGAAAACAGAAGGAGGAGGAGGGGCAATCACAACATAGGCAAAAATAGCTTTCGATAAGCTGCCCTTGGTTGCCATGGTTCCTACTTGTCCTGTCAATAATAATTACGAATAATAATACCGAGAGAGTCAGACATAATCACACGGCTTATTGCTACCCTCACAAACATACAGAAATTGTTACTGCCTCGCAATATTGAATCTTTCTTCACCCCTGAACAGAGCATGATGCCACACTGTGAGACCACTTCAAACGGGTCTGAAAGCTCCTAAACACCTTGGGACCTCAGAGCGTGATGCTATGGGCTCTCTTTCCCCTGTACTTAATGATGTCTTGCTCTTTTCCCCCTTCAGAGGCTCCATAGTGTCTCCTCCCACCTGCTATGTATCCCCACTCAGGGCTGAGTCCTCAGTCTCCCAAAGGCTCTCCAGAGACATTCTCTGCTAGGGTGAAGTTCTGGGGCATCTCCTGCCTCCCTGATGCAGCAGAGGCATAGAAAGAACAAGGAAGGAAAATAGTTCAAAATTGTCCCTGTAAGGTATGTCAGGACAAAACTGAGCAGGAATATGCATATTGCTTATGTCTTTAAGGGAAAGATGTGCTTTCCTTCCAAAGAATTCCCTTCTGGCTCTTCTCTATGGCAAAAGAAAGGACCATGAATACAGTAAATGTCTTTTTCGGGGGGTGCAAGTACTTGAGGTTTTCACACTTGGTCAGATATTTTTACCTGCATTGCATTGAATCCATGTCAAGTCACACACTGCCATTCCTGAGAATAGGAACTTAATTGCTAGATTTTAGTTGTTTCAGAAATTAATAGACACATGAAAACCACTTTCATGTTTGCAGGAAACTATGTTTAAGAGTAATCTAGGGCTTAAGCCCTTTCCTTCACATTACCCTCCCCTTCAATTTCTCTCAGCTTTCTACACATAGGTTTAGCAGATGTGACCTCAGGGGCAAGTGTCGCTGTTCAGCAGTATCTTGCCTTTGACATAAGCTCATGTTTTCCACTGAGTTCTGAGCTAAAAAAGGATCCAGAAGTGATTGCATTGCAAGCAAGTAGTAGTATCTTGCAGCTTTGAGAAGCAGAGCAGGCCAAAGCTACTGCTTGCGTACCTGCCAAAGATATTTCTTTTTGAATGTCAAATCACCCATTCATTTTTCACTCACATTAAGAAAATAGGTAAGCACACATGGACTATGTTTACCTCCTGAAAATATTTAATTTTTAATTATATTTTACATTCAAATGATTAAACATTAAATTAAAAGTTAATTATTTTGTTATTGTAACAAATGAATAGCAAACTAAGAATCACTATAGTCATGTATATTATTCACATTTTATTCAACAGTCCTCTTATCCAAATCCCATATTGAATCTCTTGATTACGTAAAAGTTTTTCCAATTATGAAAGTTTCTCCAAGAAGAAGTTCTGTCTGGATCTGCAATGTTTCATCCATGACATCCTTAGACATTAGCACAGATGTGGCATTATTGCTACAGACCCTTTATTCCCCAGTGCTAGAGAATTAAAGAACTCCAGACTGTTCTTCAAAGATCTTGAAAAGATGCGTAAGGCAAGATGCCAAGGGAACACATGGGGAGTTGACTACCATGCCCAAAGTAGTAAGTGTTGTCTATAGTAATTTTGGATGAGTTTGGAATTTTCCAGAGTAACTTGTGATATGTGGTTTGTTTTCCAATTTCACCTTTTTTTGGAAATCTTTAATGATTTTATCCTCTGAAAGCAGGTAACTAAAATTTAGGCATCTGCAAAACTATGTACCCCTTTCCAGTTATCTTCTGAAGGAGCAGGCTCTTCATGCTTTACACCATATAGAAAAAGGGATGTTTTTAGCAGAATAGGAAAGCAAAGCCTCAATATTCAAACATTATGGATGCAGCAACTCAAAGACTAAACAGATTTTAGATATTGACTCTTGCACATTCATGAGAGGAGATGGGAGAAGGAGAGATTAGAAGCAGCAATATATTGGGATAGGACAAACACAATTTGTTCTGCTTATATTTTAACAACATAACCACTCTCATGCTCATTTATATACTTCCTTAAATTGCAAGGTGTGTTGAAAGTGACAGCTAGCCACCAAAAATAATTTTTTCTCAGATAGCACAGGAACATCTGCACCTATAGGAACTTGGATCTATAGTCAGTCCTGGTTTTGTTACTCTTTACATTCTCCATGATATTAAATTTCATTATGATTACTCTAATTACAATACTAATAATTAATAGTTGACTTTATAGCTTGCTTGCAAAGTACTCAAGGGAATGCAATGTAACAAACACAAACACAACACAGAAGCATATTCTTTGAAATTCATAATCAGAGAGAAATTATGCATAATTAAATACTTGAAGTTTATTATTAGAAGGATGACACCACTAACTTTTTTCCAGATCATAGTGCCCTTACTTCAGGAACATAAATGCTAGTATGCACTCAACTAGATGTGATTTTTATTAAGAAGCACTGAAGGTGATCTTTCCCCACAGCTGATAAGAGAGCATCTTTCTGTGTGCTCTGAGGCAAAAAGAGCTGTTCCTCTCTGTTTTTCCAGATGAAGAACTTGACTTTACCAACCTGTTTTCTAATTGTCAGCAAACGCTGTAAAATAAATTTCATTCAAAAGAGTCTGTTCTAAAAACTCAGCTACTAAAATATTTTATATAATCTGCTTTTTCAGCATAAGGGTTAGTTCTTGTTGAGAAGGTTTTTTATATTTCATGTATTTTTCTGATTCCAGCAAATTTTCTTTTCATGTGTCGGAAAAAAAATCATATTTCAGGACCACTTAAAAAAGAGAGGACAACAAAAGTGGACACCAGGTAACCTTTCAGTGCCTGTATTTCTGCCCTTTAAATTTATCTATTCCAATAAGGCATTTTACTATTTGTATATTACACAGGTAGGTTTTATTTACACTGGGAAACAGAGTTCTTCACTCTGTCATCTTAAATTGTTACTGTACAGATATGGTTTGTTAAGATCTTTAAGGCCTTATTCTACCTAATATTTTATGCTTCACTCACAGCAGAAGAGCTTACTGGAGAACAAGTGGTTGCACAGTACACATCACATATCAAATTGCATCTACCATTCCCCTTTATCAAATTTTTTAAAGCCATAGTCATCTATAGTGTAGGCTTCTTGTTGGTAGTTTGTTTCTGACCTTGCACTGGCAGAAAAGTCTTACAAATAAAAATTTGTCCAATCTGTTGTTATTGCCATGTTATTGCTAATATATCACCACTGCACACACCTGATGCCATTGTGTGTGCACTCTTTTTGCATTGCAATTGACTGTCAGATGGAAAACTACGCAGCCATTAAATGGTTTTTTTGGCAATCAATCTTCAGCAAAGACAAGACTGTGGTATTTCTGCTATAACTGGATTTATAGGAACCCTCGGCTATCACAAGCAGTTGTGAGAGCACTGCACGATATACCAGCAGTGCTCATTGGCAAACTGGGTAGCTAGATGATTAGGTTATTTTTCTCTTGCAGCATACATTTCAGGTTATGCACTATGAAGAAGTAGTTTGAAGGGGAGCAAGACAGCACAAGACTACCACCAGGAAGATTACAGAAAGCAAATACGTGTTATTGTACTAATTTTTAATTACAATTCGTATTTCTGTGATATTCTAGGAAGCCTGCACTATTAGTTAGAAACAAACCTTTCTATTAGCAGGTTTTGATCCTATTGACTCACCAAGGATTGTACTTTTTCCCCACACTGCTTGTATGCAACAAATTCAGATCCTAAATACTTTCTTTCTACTAAATCTAGTACTGCAGAGAAATGTTGGAAAAAAGTGTGTGGGAAATTATTTTCTTTATTTACATTTATATAAATTTCAAATTGTGTATACAGGCATCAGACCAAGACAGTGAAACAGCATGTCACAAATAGCAGAATGAAACACAGGAAAAAAATTAGGCCTCTTCTACAAGTGATCTGCATGTGTCACTCATGTAATACTTTGACTTTGTATAAAATATTTAAATACTCAAATGTTAAACTGCACAAAATTTAAATCAGAGTCAGACTTTAGAAAATACGTGAATAATTTTCCAGTCATGGAATCAAGATTATGACACGCACACATGCAAAGGGGGCATATTTATTTGTGTTCCTTTCATAGTGAATGGTTTTCTACTTCTAGAAATTAAACAGCATTAACAGCAAACCTTGTGCATGCTTTTCCTCATGACTTTGAGTACACAGTGCATAAAAAGCAAGGTACCATCTTCTGACAAATGTACATATAAATACAGCAAGGAACAAATGAGAAGAAAATTAAATACAAGATATGTTTTTGGAGTGTTCAGAAAAAAAATTATAAATTCACATTTGTGCACAGCCTTAGGCATATGGCTTCAAAACAATCAGCTGAGCTGAGCTTTGAGTCACCCATTGCAAATCAGTTTCATTTTTGTAGGATGCAGGTGAAACAGCAGCAGAACACTTTTTCAGTAAAATGCTGGTGAATCAGCACCAGTATGAAACGCACCTGTTTGTACTGCTTCTCGGCAACAATGAGAGGTATTTGCATGAGCAGTAAATCCCAAACAATGGAAGAATAAAACACGCTTATTGCAGAAGACTGGCTTTCTGTCACCCCTCACAACATGGGACTTTAGATTCTCGAGGGATCACATCGCATAAGGAAGTGTAAGAAATATGCAGGAGGCATAGTTTGGAAATCTTACTAGATACCACTCTGGTGTCTTATGTCCTGATAGAAGAGGATTAATATCCTTTTCTAAAATGCTATCATACTCTTGATACATATATACCTGTACTGATTGCTTCAACGGAAGCTTTGGCCTTAATTTCCTGTGGTAATGGTTCCCCACTCTAGTTGCATACAGCAAGGAGATGTGTTTGCTTTTATCATGCTGGAATTTCCTGCTTTTCATCTAACAGTCTTTCACCTTTTTTTGTGCATAGTGAGAGCAGCAGAAATGAAGCTCCTACTTTCCTTTTACCATGTCATTTGTCATTTTATATGTATTTTTTCAGGCTTGTTATTAGGTTTTTTTCCAAAGTAATCAATCCTAATCTAAAACTCCTCTCTGGCTGTTTTCACTGACTCATTTTTCATTTTCTTTGACATCCACAAACCTACTCCAATTCTGCTATATTATTTTCCAGGTGGAAAAGCAGCAGAAAATACATGCACAAAGACTGTGCCACTGATTTATCTAACATCACTGAGTTTATCTAATGTGCTCCTTCTTCTTGTACTTAAAGATTTTTCTCTTTTATACACCCACTGGGAGATGTATATATTAGTAATGCTCGTATAAAACCCAAGGTCTCCAGCTGAACCCCAACACTCAAACACACAGGAAGAGGGAGCCCTTTGCCAAAAGCTGGGAAGGGGAAAACATTGCCAGGCTATGTTAAGAGTACACTGTCCATTAGATTTCAATAGTACTTACATATGTTCCATATACCTACATGACTGCTGATGTAGCTGCATATTTCTGGGATACAGTACATACAACTAGCAAGCAATATTCTTAGGGTGTTCCTAATGACAACAGCCTGAGATTGTGAACTTTAAACAATGTATTTTGCCAGATACATATTTAAAAAATGTATTTTGATAGACACTTAAAGCTGTGCCATATTTAATGTTCTATTGTGTAACATCATTAGATATTGATTTTATAGGTACAGTAACTGCAAGCTTTATTAGCAAGTAGATGATGAAAAGAATTTTTTGGATCTGACTTTGGGCTGTTAGTGCTCAAGATTGTAACAAGATAGGTACATAAAAGTGATGCCGATTACTTCTGTGGAATTTGAAGACATCACAATGAAAAATAGATTGTATCTTTGAATCTGGGCCATTTGATCACCTTACACTCAACATGTTTCCTATGACAAAAAAAGTTAATGTGAAACAAAAGGAGTGCAGAAAAACAAGAATAACTGGAGACAGGAGAAGCATTTGATAAGGTAAAAAAGTCATATCCAATGACGTATGCCAAAATTCCAAAGAGGATAAATTAGTAGAAGCAGACAGGAAAGTAAAAGAAGTCTGATTAAATACTGCAATTTCTAAATTAAGCTACATAGGAAAAACTACAGAGGAAAACAAGCCCATCAGGAAGCTTGTGTTCCTATAGCCCCTCTGTACAGCCTTGCTGTGCTGCAGTTACACAAGCATCAGTGCAGTTCTCTCCTGTATTTAGTCAATTCTCTCTAAAGACCAAATTCAGACAAAGGTAAATGGCTCGGGATCAAATCAAAGCTTTTAGTGATTTGCCTGTCTGCGCAAAACATGTGTACATGTGTCATTATATGGAGATATTCAGAGGCAGAAACAGAAAGTTAGACTTCCAATGAAGTCACCCTTTATGCCTTTGAATATCTCTCTCCCAAGGTTTTTTTTTAGAGCTGAGTAAGTGATGAGGCTCAGCCTATGAAGCTTACCATATTGTAGTGTTATGAAGAGCATTTCAAAGCTCTGCTTCTCCTAATTTAATTTTACAACAGTTAAGATCTTTCTGGGACTTTGACATCAATACAGGTTTTCCTGTGTGCTCAAAACAGTATGTAACATGTAAGATACTTCTAACAATTCATCCGTTAAGCTATCATGATTTCAGGTAGTGATGTGCTGGTCTATAAAAATTTCCTCAAGGGATGATGAAAAGCCTTCTAGAAGGCTACCTAACATATTAACTTACTCAAAGAGTGTTCACAGCCCAAAACAACTGCTATGAAATCATGGCTACTGTTTAGGCCAAGGTTGCCAAAGGGCAGCTGAAAATTGAGTTACATCACCTGACAAAACAGCATAATAATGCTACCCTAATCTTGATATTCTCATATATAATTTTTAAGGTGATGTGTGACTTTTTATCCTGTGAAATAGTGTTTTAACCATTCTTTCCATATGACAGTTTAACAAATACCTAAAAATCAGCAGATATATTCACTCTATTTCAAAAACTATGTATTTCATACCTTACCTAGAAATGTACAGGTTTCTGTACATTGACAACATAATAAGCCATCTGTGAATACTGATCTCTTCATCCATCCTCTCCATCCAGACTTACAACAGTTTTCTGTTACATATACAGTTTTCTGTTTCTCAGTGAAGTGACAGGGGTCCTTGGCTAGAGGGAAAGGTGAAGCAGCACCTCTCAGCCAGGGAGCCCATGAGTCCATACGAAGACAAGAGTTGTCACATGCTGCAGTAGGAGTACACACAGCTGTGGCATTTAGTGGGTCTACTCTCTAGGTGTAGTGAGCCCTTTGAAAGAGCTTGTGTGTGTTTGTTTCAAATCTCTCAGGTTCTGATCCTCTTACAGCATCAGACGGGCGCTGCAGGAGGAACCACAAGGTCTCCTCAGTACTGCTTGATGGCCAGTGTATTACTACTACCTTCTCCATCCTGGAGCAGAAGCTAGACTGGCAGGCCTCTCCAGTTCCTAGCTGTCGTGGTTTAGCAAGCAACTAAACCCCACAGAGGTCATTCGCTCACCCTCCCCCTTTCCCAGTGGGATGGGGGAGAGAATCAGGAGATTAAAAGTAAAGAACTTATCATTTGAGATAAAGACTAGTTAATAACTAAAAGAACCCAAACTTAAATAATAATAATGCAAATTAAATGTAACAAGAATAGGAACAATGATAATAGAGCAATCAAAGTTATACTCGGCTCACAAACACCAGCCACTGTCTGTACACCAATGAAAACAAATGGGGGAGGGGGTGAAGTGGATGTAACACAACTCACTAGTGATGAGCCTGTGGGTGAAGGACAAACATGTGTGGGACGGTGCGCTAGTGAGACTCTTTGGACTACCGTCCCAGTGGAGATAGGGTATAAAGTTCCATATAGCAACTAAGGTGCAAAGGTTACTGACGGGTTAGTAACCATGGAAGTC
>NW_010180925.1:0-14905 GCF_000695765.1 Mesitornis unicolor
ATACATTTTATGATTCTATGATTCTATGATATATATATAATTTTAAACATTCAAATATCTCTTTCTATGTAATGTATATATGCACATGTATATGATTTTAATATATATGCATATTTAAATATAACTGATATATATATAGAGAGAGAGAGAGAGAAATCACTACAGTGGTGATTTTTTTAAAAAAAAAAATTTAGGCAAATTGTCATCTAAACTGTAGCAGGTTGAAGCAACAGATCTGAAGGTTTAAAAATCTGTTCTTGTCAGTCATTAATAAACTTGGCCTCATTAGTATTTGGGTGTTGCTGTTTCTTTTGAATAACAAAGACATCTTGGTAAGACTACTGAAAATGCTAGTGGTACCTGGATTGGAATACTGCTACCAGTATCATTGCTTATAACATCTTAAAAACAGAAGATTAAAATATCGTGGCTTGTTTTGCTTAACAAAATAAAAAGTGGTAGCAAAGAGGATTTCTATGTATAAAGACTTCAGGTAGGCAAACTCCAGGGAAGCAAAAGAGGTATATAATCTAAAAAAGATGTCGACACATGAACAGATGTATAAGAATAGACCAGGAATAATTATGGGCTGAAAATTAGAAGAAAATTTATTTTGGAGGATTTTGAATTTCCAAAAGAATAATAAATGGAAATTAACTTTACCAGTCTTGAAAAGGAATTTGATATGGATCTGTAGATTTGGATTATATTATTTGGTTAAATGAGATAGAACAAAAATAAAACTTTATGACACACAATGTCCTTTCCACGCCCAACTCCAGAATGCCTTTGTTATATTTCCATTCTTTTTTGCATACCGTTAAATAATTTTCATTGTAGGAAAAAACAAACAAACAAACAAACAAAAATCCATATAATGTCCTGTACACTCTTAATGAAAATGTAACATTCTTGTGGAAATGCAGGACTCTGTGTACTCTCTCTAGCCACAATTTTTTCCTGCTTTCAGAGGCACCTCCCTGGGTTACCCACTCACTTAAAAACTTAGAGGATAAAGAAGACTTTCCAAAGGAGTGTAGCTACAGTATTGATCAATTCTGCATGTATGTTCTTTGAAGCTTGACTTGCTCTTAAGGTCTGACCTTGCTAGTCCTGTGTTTCAGACACAAGGGTTTTATGATAAGATTTTTTTGCTGCCATTATACGTAAGTGTCATTCTCCAATATCAGTGTGTTGTTAATGTTTGTAGAGTTATACTCTTAGGGATGTAGAAACATATTTTGCTTAATTATTTTCCCACAATGGTTTTGAAAATTAGACTCAAATTCTGCCTTTTATGATGCACTTAAGAGTGCTATGGATGATGAAGCAGAAAGGAGAAAAAAATCAGCTGGAAAACAAACAAACATACAAAGCCAGGATGAAAAATGAAATACAAAGCTGAGAGAAAGGCAGAACAATATTACTTAGAGATGGATAAGAGTGCAATATGAAATGAAATTAAAAACACCTGCAATATTTTAGGCTTAAATTTTACCATCTTGTTTTTTGGAAGATATGGTAAAAACTATACTGTTTGTTGTAGAACAAGAGGACTCTTCTTCAAGCAAACCATACTTGAAATTTCAGATTTTTAAAAAAACAATTTTCAAATTATTTAACAAACTCTTTTTTTGGTGACATTTTTTAAAAGCCTCATGCCTCCCAAGTATTCTCTTAGATGAGAGCAATTTGTAACATCAGGAGGTTTGGAAGTGTACCCTCAATCGCCAGTGAAGTGGCATAGAGTTATGTAAAACCTGCCTGGCCTTGGTTGTAGAAAAGTGTGACAAAGAGAACAGGTCAACTTTCTTGGCCTTACTGTGTCTGGTTCATGTCACACTTTCAGTCTTCTGTGTTATGCATTAGAAGAACAGATTGGTTGCTCTGGGCATAGCAATGCCTCTTCAGGATATTCCTATGAGAGTTTGAGCCTCCTTTCAGACCACCCCTCTGTTCCTTTTTCTGTCTTGTAACTCTTGAAGTGAAAAAATTCTGTAAATGCTTGTAGTCAAGACATTTCTGCTGATGACTTAAATGCTGTTGAAGAGAAGAACCATTATAAAGCAATATATATGCCCATGAAGTGTGACCAATGTAGGATCAAACTCTGAAGACTGCGTGTGGTTGTTCTGCTGAGGACATGTATTGCTGCAGATTACATACATACAGAAGCACATCAGGTTACTTCTTGTTCTGTCTGAATAAGGATGACAGGCAGATGCAGCCTTCAGACTTCATGTCTGATACTTAAACTGTATGTATAATGAGGAGATCTCTTTTCATTTGAATAGCACTGGCTCACACAGGCAATAGTTACAATTAATGTTAGACTTATTTCAATTGATGAAAGAGCAACAGGTAGCAGAGATCACCAGAAAGTCTAGACTTCAACGCAGGAAAACTTGTAAGCTCCGTGACCCTTTTTAAAGTGTCAGAGAGAAGGAAATACATACACAGGGTTCAATTGTACTGGACACAGAAGAGATGCATGAAAAAGTGCCCAAATGTTACATTTAAATTAAGCCATGCACGTGTACAGACATGCCAAAATACTTGGCATAGTATTTTAAGGCAGATAGACCATATGGCCTCCTTAGATATGCACAATGCTTTTTGCTGTGTCCCACTTACTGCAAAGGAAACTGTTGTAACTTTGGGTGTGCCAGATGTCTTGTCAATCAGCCAGTTTCACATTTAGAAGTGTTCTTTGCCTAAACTTGACATAAATACAATGGCACTGCTCACTGAGTAGCCAGCTCCTTACTCTGAGGTAAAATATCATTACAATAGAATATATGAAATGGAAGGCAACCTTACATCATTCCTGGTGGACAGGCTTCCTTTGAAGAAAAGGTACCATTTTGCAATTACAGGAGAAAAATTAAGGTTAACTCCTAAAACAATGAAAAAGAGAGAAGCATGTAAGAAGAATATAGCAATATTTTTATCTGTTTATCAGTGCATTTACTAGTATTCCTCTCCATTTACTGGTGCATTTCTCAAGTGATGTGGCCACTCCCTAGGGTTTGTAGTGCTGGGATCAATTCATTTATTTAAGAAAATTGCAGGTGAGCAGGATGACAACTCTGGGTCTAAGGGCTAGGAGTGTGGAGTGTTACTTCAGTACTAAGCTCCATCCCTTATCCAATCTCTCTGGAAGCTCCCTAGTACCTGACCAATAGTTTTGGAGGGATTATTGTTTAAATAGAGAAATGTCAAACATCTGCAGAAGTTTTGCCTTTCAGTAGCTTCATAATCAAGCCTTTGTCTTCCCAGATGAAAATTGGAGAAATGGTAAGAAAAGTCAAACTTTGTTCATGAAGTAGTTAGGTACTTCTCAGGAGGAAATGCACGTATTTTGAATTCTCCATAATATGGCAATTTTTGATCTCACAGTCACAAAGTAAGGTACCTAAAAAGGGAGATTAATGTCAAGTAAAGCAGTAAATGTGATTTGTAGATTGTTAAGAAATTATTATGTTAAGGAAAATATTTTCAAGTTTTACAGTGTCATGTATCTCCTTCAGTGCTAGAAAATTCAGGTTCTCTTTGACTGAATATATTCAAAAGTTCTTTTTTCTGCTACTTTTAAAATCTAAATGAAAAATAATTGTTGTCAATTTTGAAATTGTCTCAAGATTTAAAAAAAATCTGTTTATTTATTATATGTAAGAGTAACAGTTATTTCTACCTACTTGCAGCATTATTCTTAAGCCCCTCTTCTGCAGTCCCCATGTAGGAAAACGTTTCTCAAACATTTCAACAAATTACCTGGAGAGGTTGTGGAATCTACATCCCTGGACATAATCCAACCTTGGCCAGACACAACACGGAGTGATCTTATCCAACTGGCCTTGCTTTGAGCAAGGTGTTGGACCAGTTGGCATCCAGAGGTCCCTCCCAAGCTAAATTCTATCATTCCATGTTTTATTAATTTAATGTAACTAAAAGTCAGTTAATGTGATGTAATTTGAATATTACTCCATATTTTAATTTTCCATTATGTTTCACATAATATTCTAAATACCACATATATGTCTGTGTGTTTGCGTATACATCTGTCTGTCATCTATCCACTGAGAATATGCAAATTAATAATTTATAAGACTGTTTTGACCTTATCAAAATAAAAAGGAAATAAATTGTCATGATACTAGAAAACATTATATTTGTGTCTTTGTACATGAATAACATTCTTCTATGAAAGATCGTTCCTTAAAGTTGTTTAGCTGGTTCTAAGGTTTGTCAACTTTGTTGTCCCAGACTTTGAAAACCTTATATCAAACTCTAAAGTTTTAAAATTACTGTGAGCATATAAAAATGAATTCTTTGGATGACTTTTGTTTCATCAAGAACATAAAGAAAAACAGCCTAGTCAGAACAGTATCTCGTCCATTATCTTTCATGGGTACCACCCATTGTGTTTCACGGTTATGCTGAACATAGTGACATATTGCAGAATGGTTGAGGAGTTTAAAATCACGTTTTGTATTCATAGTACAAAAGTCACTCTGATTTTTTTAGCTCTCCTTTGCAATTATATTACCACTAAAAAGTGGGGGAGGCCTGGGTTGTCATTTGTGCAGGCTGGGAAGCACATCGTGTACAACGTGATTCACTGAACCAGAGCACAAGTAGATGCTACTGTATCTGATTAAAATGCAACAGTGTTTGTGGCAACCATGTTTAGAATGTAACTTCTTATCATTATTAATCAATTAGATAATTCCTGCTATTTCATAGAATCATAGAATGGTTTGGGTTGGAAGGGATCTTAAAGATCATGTAGTCCAACCCTCCTGCTGTGAGCAGAGACATCTCCCACTAGACCACGTTGAGCAAAGCTCTGTCCAACCTGGCCTTGAACACTTCCAGGAAGGGGGCATCACAGTAAAGAATTTCTTCCTAATGTCTAGTCTAAATCTACCCCCTCTTCCAGTTTAAAACCATTCCCCCTCATTCTATTGCTACCTGCCCTTGTAAAAGTCCCTCCCCAGCTTTCCTGTAGGACTCCTTCAAGCACTGGAAGGCCACAATATGGTCCCCTAAGCCTTCTCTTCTGCAGGCTGAACAGCCCCAACTCTCTCAGCCTGTCCCCATAAGGCAGTTGCTCCAGCCCTCTGATCATCTTCATGGCCCTCCTCTGGACCTGCTCCAGCAGCTCGATGTCCTTCTTATATTGGGAGCCCCAGAACTGGATGCAGTACTCCAGGTGGGGTCTCATGGGAGCAGAGCAGAGGGGCAGAATCACCTCCCTCAATCTGCTAGCCACACTTCTTTTGATGCAGCCCAGAATGTGGTTGGCCTTCTGGGCTGCAAGCACACATTACTGGCTCATGTTGAGTTTTTCATTGTCCGATGCCACCAAGTCCTTCTCCCTGGGACTGCTTTTGAGCCATTCTCTGTCCAGCCTGTATATGTGTTTGAGATTACGCCTACCCAGGAGCAGAACCTTGCACTTGGCCTTGTTGCACTTCATGAGGTTGGCATGAGCCCACCTCTCCAGCCTGTCCAGGTCCCTGTGGATGGCATCCCTTCCTTCCAGTGTGTCAACTGCACCACCCAGCTTAGTGCCATCTGCAAACTTGCTGAGGGTGCACTCGATCCCAATGTCCATGTCGCTGACAAAGATGTAAAACAGTGCTAGTTCCAGTACCGATCCCTGGGGAACACCACTTGTCATTGGTCTCCATTTGGACTTTGAGCCTTTGACAGCAACTCTCTGAATGCAACCATCCAGTCGATTCCTTATCCTGCAAGCAGTCCATCCATCAAATCCACATTTCTCCAGTTTAGTGACCAGTATGTCATGCGGAACACTGTCGAATGCTTTGCAAAAGTCTGGGTAGATGATGTCAGTTGCTTTTCCCTTATCCATCAAAGCTGTAACACCATCATAAAAGGTCACCAAATTGGTGAGATATGATTTACCCTTGGTAAAGTCATGTTTGTTAATGTAGAGCAATTGTATAATGAATACTTCAAAGGAAAGGATGAAATGTAATGCTATGATGTAGCACAGGAGAGAAATAATACAGGGTGAGAATTTCAAGGAGTATTTGTCATTATTCAGAGTGTGATTTGAGGTTGTCTGAAAGTAATAGAAAGACACTGATTTAATTCAGACTTAAGATCTGATACATAGAATACCAGGTTGGAAGGGACCACAGGGATCATCTAGTCCAACCTCTCAAGGCAAAAGTATAGTTTAAATGAGATACCTATAGTTTTTTTCTGAAAGCTTAAATAGAACTCAATTGGTACTCTCCATAAAAGGGTGAAATTAATTTACAGTAAGGTAGTTCATTATTCCAAAAAGAGGAATGTTTTAGGTACATAAAATCCACTGTGGGAAAAGGATGTTACGACCTCAGTTTGTGCTCTAGGCAAAGAGAAATATACTTGGAATTTGGCAATTCTTAGATAAAAATGCAGGGGAAATATGGTGACATATTGATACCTTCAAACTGAAGATAAATTACTGCAAAGACCTTACACTGGAAAGCAGTGTTTAGAGCAGGTTTCAGAGAGAAAAAAATGTGGTAAAGGAGATCTGCACATAAGTATTTTCTTTACGTGTTGGAAATAACATCAGAATTTTCATTTCTCAGACCTTGAAAATGTACTTCCTTTTGGAGAATGCCATTAGGAATTCACATGCATAATAACTGCCTGAGAATCTGCTTCCTTTTTTCTTCAGTATATTTTCTCGCAATAGCTATGTTCTGACAGCTGCTGCAACAAATGATACAAGAAAGATGTCAGAAATCAGATAAACTTCCAGATTCTATCATCTTAAGGGAGGAAATGAATTAATTCTTATGTTTCTCTCATAATATGCATAAAGTAATAAAAGCAGAAAACTGTATATGACTGCATAAAGTTAGCTATAAATTTAGCTTTCTCCTTTTACTTTGAAAGTGATATTTCTAACTCTTTCCTCCTGAAAGATTGCTTGATCAATCAAGCACCAAAATCCTGTTTTATGATAAGGCACTTATTTTCAGATGTCTTTGTGGGCAGTGATACCAAGAATAAAAAAAGTAAAATAGTCTCTATTGCTAAATTAATGTGGTTTTTTTGGCTAACAATCCCTGTATCGAAATTCACTTCAGTGGGGACTGCAGTTAGGCAAATAACTTCTTCCTCTCTCTGTGCTCCTTACTAACCAGTGCAAATATTCTACTGCTCATCGTGTCAGCTTCTATACTGTGCTATGTTATGAGTGTGCTTGTAAACCAAATGGTCTGTTTTTTTGACCTTGAGAAACATATACAATAATAAATAGTTTGCTAAGAATGGCTTCAGTTATACTGTCTGTTGGAAATAGGCTGTGGCTGAGCAATATCTGGAAGGGCGCTAATTGATGCAGGATGGAAACATGCCAGACTCCAACAGACAACAGATAAATGATTATGTGCGGTGCTGGAGACCAAGACCAGGACTGCTTACTTTATTAATGTCAATGTAACACCTGTGCCTTTTGACAGACATATGAATTTTTCTACATACCTTCTTTGAAAGCATAGATTCTGATCGTGAATTTCTACTACAATGTCAGACATGCATTACATAATGATTAACAGCACAAAGGCTCGTGGAAGATCTGCAACCTAATATTTGATCTTATGAATTTGTAATGCTCCTAGGGTTTTAGAATACTCTGGTCAGCATATGGAATAACTAATTTTCTTTTGATCTTCAGGCAGTGTTTAGCATGACAATTATTTAATCCAGATATTGCTTGAAATTATTTATATCTTGCCTATGGAGAACGTGGGAAAGATCACATATGGCTACACAGCTGTGTATTGCGTCATTACATAGGTACTAAACTTGGGACATCCTTCCATCTTTTGCTTGACCTTGCAAAATGAGAAGCCTATAGTTGTAGATTCATTTAGGTTGGAAAAGACCTTTAAGACCATTGAGTCCACCCATTAACCTAGCATTACCAAGTCCACCACTAAACCATGTCGTAAGTGCCAATGCCTGCACATCTTTTAAATACATTCAGGAATGGTGACTCCACCACTTCCCTGGGCAGCCTGTTCAAATGCTTGACAACCCTTTCAGTGAAGAAATTTTTCCTAATGTCTAATCTAAACCTCCTTAGTGAAACTAGAGGCTATTTCCTCTCATTGTATCACTTGTTACTTAGGAAAAAAGACTGATACACACCTCAATAAAACCTCTTTTCAGGTGGTTGTAAAGAGAGATAAGGTCTCCCCTCAGCCTCCATTTCTCCAGGCTAAACAACCCCAGTTCACTCAGCTTGCTCCTCATAAGACACGTGCTCTAGAACCTTCACCAGCTTTGTTGCCATTCATTGGACACGCTACAGCACCTCAATGTCTTTCTTTTTGTGGGGGACCCAAAACTAAACATAGTATCCTAGCTGCAGCCTCACCAGTGCTGAGGACAGGAGTTCAATCACTTCCCTACTCCTGCTGGCCATACTATTTCTGATACAAGCCAGAATGCCATTAGCTGCCTTGGCCACCTGGGCACAATGCTTGCTCATATTCAGCCAACTGTCAACCAACACCCCTAGGTCCTTTTCTGGCTGGCAGCTTTCCAGCCACTCTTCCTCAAGCCCGTAACATTGCATGGGTTTGTTATAGCCCATGTGCAGGACCTGGCACTGCAGGATATGAGTAAGGGAATCCTCCTAACAACCTGTATAAACTTGCTGTGTGTATCCATCAGTGGTATCTTTACTTTCTCTAAGAGATTTGAAGAAACATCAGTGTGCCCAGTTCAGATGATAGTCTCAACTTAAATGAAAATCTGCACATATAAAACATCTATTTATAAGATTCTTTTCTAATAGGCAACTACATCGACTTTGGGGTTGTTGATGTAGTAAAGTGATGGATACCAGTTTCTAGCATTCTGATAATGTTTCTCATACAGAGTTACAAACACGGGTTTAATAAGCTAGCATGGTAGGCCTATGTATACTTGTATACCTACTGTTATGTATAAAGGAAGAGGAATTAGAATAATAACAGGACATAGATTTCTTCTGCTTCTGACCAGTATGATTAGACAACTGATAAAAGATGCACAAAGATTGGAGTGCATCCTTACAAAGAGCTTTGGGGAAAGAAGTAGGTCTCAACTTTGTTAGAACGTCCTTAACTTTCAACAAAAGATCAAAGGAAGTAAGATGTTCTTAGGTAAATCCTTAAAAAAATTACAATAACCTTGGCTCATCTTAAATGAAATAAAAAAGAATAATTCACTTTTGTTTTAATCAAAGAATATTGAAAAAGCAATTGTTGCACAACTTCTAAAACAAAGATGAAAAAGTAGTTGACCCATGAATTTTCTCACCTTCATAATAGTCAAGCAGCAATGGAATATTGAGAAAAATACTGAGAAACAATGAGAAAGCCTTTGTCTTATTTAAAGATTGTGACTATTCTTTCTTCTTAAGCAAACGCCATGTACAAGGTATGTCTCAAAGAGACAGAAATCCTTCTTCAAAGGTTGCACAGCATCAACTGATCAACGCCATACTAGTCAGCCCATTCTGCTCCCTGTATAACAACCAGCACAACTAAGAAAATGTGAGCGAGGAGAGGGTGACATCCTCTATGTCAATGACCAGCTGAAGTGCATGGAGCTTCACCTGGGGACGGATGAGGAGCCAACTGAGAGCTTGTGGGTAAGGATTAAAGGGAGGGTAGGGACAGGGAACATGAGTCATAGAATGATAGAATGATAGAATGATAGAATGATAGAATGATAGAATCATAGAATGGTTTGGACTAGGGAAAAAGTGGGCCCTCTCCACAATGGAACAGTAGACCTCATTACTTGGGATATGGAGAAGGCTGAAGTACTCAACAACTTTTTTGCCTCAGTCTTCACCAACAGGTGCTCAAGCTACACTGCCCAAGATGCAGAAGACAAAGACAGGGACTGCGAGAGTCCACTGTAGGAGATCAGATTCGAGTCCATCTAAGGAACCTGATGGTGCACAAGTCCATGGGACTTGATGAGACACATAAGGGAACTTGTGGATGTAGCTGTTAAGCCACTATCCGTCATACCTGAGAAGCTGTGGCAGTCCAGTGAAGTTCCCACTGACTGGAAAAGGGGAAACATAAGATCAATTTTTAAAAACGTAAAAAAGGAAGACCTGAGGAACTACACGCCAGTCAGTCTCACCTCTGTGCCTGTCAAGATCGTGGAGCAGATCCTCCTGGATACTATGCTAAGGCATATGGAAAGTAAGGATGTGATTGATGACAGCCAACTTGGCTTCACTAAGGGCAAATCATGCCTGACAAATTTGATGGCTTTCTATGATGGGTTCACAGCATTGGTGGATAAGGCAAGAGCAACTGATGTAATCTACCTGGACTTGTGCAAAGCATTTGTGCACAACATCCTTGTCTCTAAATTGGAGAGACACAGATTTGATGAATGAACCACTTGGTGGGTAAGGAATTGGCTGGATGATTGCACTCAATGAGTTGTGGTCAATGGCTCGATGTCCAAGTGGAGACCAGTGATGAGTTATGTTCTTCAGGGGTCAGTATTAGGATCAGCACTGTTTAACATACTTGTCAGCAACATGGACAGTGGGATTGAGTGCACCCTCAGCAAGTTTGCTAATGATGCCTGCGAGAGGTGGGCCCATGCAAACCTCATGAAGTTCAACAACTACAAGTGCAAGGTCCTGTACACGGGTCAGGTCAATCCCAAGCACAAATACAGGCTGGGCAGAGAATTACTTCAGAGCACCTCTGAGGAGAAGGACCTCGGGGTGTTGATTGATGAGAAGCTCAACATGAGCTGGCCATGTGCATTTGCAGCCAAGAAAGCCGACCGTATCCTGGGCTACCTCAAAAGAAATATCAAGGGAAGTGATTTTGCCCCTCTGCTCTGCTCTCAAGACACCACTTGGAAGGTCTGTATCCAGCTCTGGGGCCTCCAAAATAAGAAGGCCATGAAGCTGTTGGAGTAAATAAAGATGAGGGCCATGAACATGATCAGAGGACTGGAGCACATCCCATAATGAAACCAGGCTCAGATAATTTGAGTTGTTCAGCCTAGAGAAGAGAAGGCTCCGGGGAGATCTTATAATGGCCTTCCAATACCTGAAAGGGGCCTACAGGAAAGCAGGGGAGGGACTTTTTACAACATAAAGCAGATATAGAAGAAGTTTAGATACAGGTAAAAAAAAGTATTCAATTAATAGAAAGATTAACTGTAATATAACTAACTTATGTGATGGGGAAGGTCACTGCAACAGACAAAATGCTGATGTAGTGGCACAGAATAAGTAGATAATGACCAAGTAAGGTTATGTGCCATGTCTAATGCTCTTGGCTTAAGACAACTCTCTGCTTTTCCCCAATGAGATTAACAGACACAGCAATTACATCTCAGTATAAAGCAAAATGGAGGAAAAGTCTGACCTTTATTTGTGCTGCCACATGTCCAGTGTCTATTCTGGATAAATCAATATTTTACCCTTTCATATAATAAAATATGATTTCTTGTATGGATGTGGAAAGATATTGTGTGGGCTTCTATCAAATGTCATTGTAGGTGTTTTTATGATCAAACATCCATATACTTTTACTCTCCTTAAGATTTTCCTTCCATGGTAGATTTTAGAAACAATTTACAAAGCTTAATCATATGGAGTATAAAATTGTACTTCCTGTAAGCAAATTTAAGAACCTTGTCTGTCAGCTTCACTGGATGTAATACAATAAGAAAGGTTGATGCCAGATTATATCTTATCTACAATGTGCATTGTTTTGTTCATTCTGTCAGGTTCCTTGTCTAAGCTATTCATTATGTTTTTTCTGTCTCTTATCATGCTGTAAGCTCTCAGTGCATCTTGGCATAGTTTTACCACTGTAGACAGTCATCATCACTGTAGACAGTGAAATTTTTTTTGTAGTTTAGATGATGGTGAAGTAGCCCATCTAGTTATACAACTCTTAAGGACTGATGCCATTTACCAGCTGGGATTGCTCATGGACAGACTACTGTCTCTAATCATTGGGGATGTGAAGGAGCTGTATAACAGAAAGCTCACATTTAGAACAAATACCTACTTTAGTCTATTGGGGTTGAAGTGCAGAACAATGTGTAATGTCATGAGACTTCACTTAACATGTAGAAGCAGAAACATAAAGGTTTTTAGGACGTTTTATGTTTGATAGGCAGATATTTCTTTGGAGATCTCAAAATCACTTACAACTTTCCATTGAGTAGAAAGCAAACCATTGCATTAACTCAAGACCAAACCTGCAGTAGCAACTTAGATACAGGTGCAAGGTCAGTGGATATGTTAGGTGAGCAGAATCCCACACCATGGTTTTTTCGTTCTTACTGTGATACCTACTTGAAGATTAGGGGTTTTTGCCATCACCTCCTGCCGTCCATGCAGTGCTGCTGTAATGTGCCAGAGAATAAGAATAAATTTCAATTTTGTGGTGCTTATGGTCAAGGTGTATCACATAAAACACAGAATAGGTAAAAATCACAAACCAAATGCCATAAGCAACTTGAAGATATACATAAAAATAAAAGTGAAGTATCTAATTAAAAAGAAGTTTTGTTCTACCTTAAAAGTTAGAAAAGAAAATAAAGAATTGTTTAAACATTTTAAGCCTTCGAATATAAAGCTGAGAACAAGGACATGCAGCTTGTTTTGTTTTTTTTCTTGTAGATGGCTTTGTTCGTCTGCACTGATGTGAAGGCATCATGAGTGATCCAGTATTAAACAGATAGAAAATAAGATAATATAATTTCAGGAAAAACACATATTCTCATCTTTTCCAACACTTCCCTTAAAATTTATTGTCTGATCAAGACGTAAAAATGTTCAAAATGAAGATCCAAGTTCTCTATTGGAGAAAGACCATATTGTTCCAAGGATATAGGCAGAAGGTCTTGTAGCCAGAGTGTCGTTTTAATAACTGGCCAAATCCTTGAGTCATCTTTATTATCACAATTCTTCATTTGCATGACAGCAGTGTCCAGAAGCCTTATAGTAAATCTAGGATCAGTTGTGAACAGCAGTATATAAAATACTAAAAACCAGTTCTCAGAGTTTATGTTAGTCCTTGTGAATCAATTAAAATTGGACATTTAAAATGAATGAGGCTAAGAGATAGTGGGAAAGAAATAAAGAACCATTCTAGTCCAAAATAACTCCCATTTCACTTTAGGTGCTTAATTAGAATAACATCTTTATTTAACTTTGTTTAACTTTACACTCCAGAGTGAGAGAGAGAGAAAGAGAAACTTCTCTATAGTGACTGATCCCATACAAGAATGAGGGAATAGTTCCCTCCTTAGGATGCAGCTACCCACTTTCTAGGATGCCCTCAGGTCTCAGCTACTTGATCTTTTGTACCATCACCTTTTCACAGTATTTGATAATTCCTGCCCAACTACACATCTGAATTTCTTTCATGTGAAAAAACAAGGCATCTGGTAGTGAATTTTGTGTTCTCATTTCTTCTGGTCCATGGATATCTGACCAGGCAGAGTGCACACCCAGAGGTGGTTGGTAGTACAGCACTGTGGAATAAATTAAGGCTTAGGTTCTAAGTGAATAAAAATAGATTTTGAGTTACATTTTCCTTTGATTTTGTATAAAACACTTCATGTACTATCTTCACCATAACTAATACTGTCTCAGTGAACCTGAAGCTGAAGCTGCATTTTCTTTCCTCATGGTTGCCTTGACACCCCAAAGTTTCTTTGTTTAAGAGATAAATTAACGAAGAAGAGAACATGTGTAAAGTAGTGAGTGAACTCTGTATAATTTACATAAGTAAAGATGTAAAGATGTATTACTGGTAGCAATCTAAAATTAAAAAGCACCTCCTCATCAAGAAATTAGGATATGCCTGTTTAATTTGTTTGAAATGTTATCATTAAAACATTTGGTAAAGCTAGAAAAGCCCATGGAGCTCATGTAAACTAGATCAAAAAAAATGGCAGCAAATCATACAATACAAAGAGAGTATTTATAATTTAATAATTTGAAAAATATCATGTGAGCTTGAATTTCCTATGTAAATTATTGTTTTTATTTGAATATTATGGCATTGTGTTTATTCAGTAAGAAAGTAAATTTGTACCTTAGTCATTTCGTTTTAGTTCAGATTTTATGAACTAAAACAAAGAAATGGAAAGAGACAAATTAAAGGTAAAAGAAAGTCCACTTGTCTGTAAATCATTACATACAGATGGGAAGGTCCTACACTACAACAGATGGCCTGCAACTACAAACAGATTAGCATATAGACAATCATTACTGAATTCAATTAAATGTGATTCTAAATATTAATTAGGATTTAAAGGCGATAGCATAAGCAGAATAAATTGCAGGTTTCTGTAGCATAGAGAAATCTGATTACAGAGGAGGGGTTTATTGACAGTTACATTGGAATTTGACATATTAATTACATGAGTCACATGCAGTTCTAGAGTGGAGAATATCATATTTTGTTTGTGTTTTTCACAGGGGTCAGTTCTAATCTACTACTCTGCAGTGGGAATTGACCTAAAATGTGAAATAACAAAGATTTTTCTTTTTCCCTAGATACTATCTGTCTAGTGTTCCTAATGTATTTCTAAGATTAGTTCAAGTGCATTGGTAAATATTCTAAAACATAAATGTATTTCCAAAAAAAGATGTATTTTCTGTCAAAAAGAAGAGGTGCCTTTCTGAACAAATGTGCTACTGCTTTGCCATATTATCAAGCTATAAGAGCACTTTCTTTCTGCATAGGTTGTCATAGTATGATTGAAAAACATCTATGAAGACTGTAGAGACATAGGCTATGGCCAAGAACAAGCACTTGTGCTTCTGTAGATTAATTTGGAGAACAGTAAGTAATTTTTAGAAGAGCAG
>NW_010180925.1:14936-22361 GCF_000695765.1 Mesitornis unicolor
TAAGACCAAATTCCAAATAAGCAGTTATATTTTGCCTTTATAAATTACCTGGAGGTATGTAAATTGAATTAACCCTTCTTTACTTCACTTTTCGATATTTTGTATTAGAAATTGTAATCCTGGGCCCTGTAATATATTATCATTGCTTGTAACAGGCCAACAGCTTTGTAATGAGTTTGTGAGGCCTCAGAGCTGAGGTTTGTCAGGTCTGTTCTGTCTGAGCTTCTTTTTTCCTGCCTGTAGCTTTGTTTTACTTGACTTATCTCTGAGAGCAATTTGCTTGATCAGGTGTCTATATCTAACCTCTTTTTTTTTTTAAAGAAACAAACCTTTGTGTGGTACAACTATCGTTTCATGTATTAGACATTTTACATGTTTTCAGTAACCCAAGTGAAAAGTTTTACTATCCTTTTGTGTAAACAGACCTAAGCAAAACAACAGTGCTGGAGCTGAATATCTCTCTTAATTTCTTAAGCTATTCATACTCCCACTCTTGGTCCCTAGTGCAGAAAGGACAGAAGTCTTTCCCATCATGACTTCTTTCTCTCTGAGGTAAACCAAATTTAATTGATTCTTTGGTTAAATATGTCAAATTATGGTTTGTGACATTCAAACAGAAAATTTGTAACTGATTAGTACTTACTTTTCAGACTCCAAATATACCCACTGTATACATACTCCTAATTTTGTTTGCAATTTTTTGTGTTTAGTTAAAAAGGCTGTTGGAATAAATTAGAAAATCTATAGGAAGCCAGAGAAAGAAACATCAGCATCTTGGAGACAAACAGAACTCTGCAAGCAACCCATATAACATTCTTTTCCACTTATAAAGATTTGAGCTTAGGTTATTAGCCTGGTGTTAGAACAATTTGGAAAAACCTTTGGTCTTGTCTAGTTTGGAGATACAGAGGCTGAGAGGTGACCTCATTGTTCTCTACAGCTTCCTGAGGAGGGAAAGTTGAGAGGGAGGCGCTGATCTCTTCTGCCTGGTATCCACCGACAAGGGTGCATTGCAATGGTTCGAAGATGTGCTGGGGAGGTTTAGACTGGACATTAGGAAACATTTCTTTACTGAGAAGGTGATCAAACACTGGAACAGACTTCCTAGAGAGGTGGTTGATGCCTCAGGCCTGACGGTATTTAGGAGGCATTTGGGTAATGCCCTTAACAACATGTTTTAGCTCTTAGTCAGCCCTGAGTTGGTCAGGCAATTGGACTAGATGGTCGTCGTAGGTGTCACGGAATCGCACCAAAATGGCTACACACATACAAATAATGAACTCAAACAAGCTTTAATCTGCAACTGAAATTAAGCAGACAAAACTTCATTCACCAAAACAACATTCCACTGACATTTAACAAATACAGGTTCGATATGCTGGTTGGGAATATTACCAGACACAGCTGAGTTAAGAATTCTTAAGTTTTTGGCCAAACGATCCAAAATGTGCACTCACTCACTCACCAAAAAGGGAGGGCTCTCAATCTCGAGAAGTTACCTTAAGTGGCATCCCAACTCAAGGGGAGAGTCCCTGACTGCAGACCCGCTGCTCTGAGGAGGACCGACTGAAATGAGTCCTCTGATGGGGCCCCATTTATACCCTGGTCGAATTTGATCTGTGGTCAATACATGGTTGTGTCAGCCCCCTATTGGCTGAGGACCCCAACTTTCCCACCTTTGACCCCCACTGTGTGGCCCAGACATGAGCTGTGAGGGGGGAGGCAGTCCTGGCGCCACCAGGGCCAGAAATTTTAGCACTGTGTTGGGTCTTTCTCAGGTCTTTAGTAGGGTGGGTGCATCTGCCACAGTAGGTCACTTCCAACTGAAATTATTCTATTCTATTCTATTCTATTCTATTCTATTCTATTCTATTCTATTCTATTTCAACCTTCAAATACACTGCTTTTCTTTTGTTCAAATGAATAAAATCACCATAACTATTTATTTACTTTTAGATAGTAAAATCTCTGAAAACTATGGCATAAAATGTGGTTCTTGATTATGGGAATAACTAACATCAGCAACACACAATATTTAATTATGAAATAAAAAACATATATGTGTGTGTGTGTTATTAGGGGAAGCTAGATTCGATTCACTCTAGGATCCACGGAAGTTCTCTTTCCTAGTCCAATGGAGTCAAATACACATGTTCCAATACCAAAAGATTTCTTCTTTCCCAGCCTGCCATATATGAGACTGATGTGGTTTTCTTTTCCCATGTTCCCAGTATTGAAGTTAAGCATACAATCCTACACACATGAACACACGTGCACACATGTATAAGAACACTATGCTGACCTTCTCAATCTACAGACCAACATGAGCACCACAACTATGCACAGAGCACTCATATACATGAATGATGCAACAGCTTCCAGCTAATGAGGCTCAAAGGTTGCTAGCATATCTCTCACAAACAAACATACACCTGTGGATCTCTCTAGAAGCTGGCCAAGACTTATGGTACCTCCTATATGTGGCTGTCAGAACTCTGGTAGTACTTACTGGCTAATCTGGCTTGAACAGTTGAAAGAATAATTTTAAACAGTATGCTTTAAATTATAGTTTTTGGAACAATGTGATACTAAAATGAGATTTTTCAAGGAATCACTGTGAATGATATTCACATGGAACTCATGATAAAAGGTGGACTTGGGAATTTTTCAGCACAACCTGATGTGCACACCTCCATTCTAGCATGGAGTTTTCATCCCAAAGCTCTTTTCTTTGAATGCCACAGGAAATCAGCAAAGGACGACTTCTGAGTCATTTTCTTCAGTTTACCCTAAACGATTGTAAAGTTATATCAAATTTTACAAACTTGTTCTTAGATGCCTGTGAACGGCAAATTTTTTGCCTAATAATAAGTAAGACTGGAATTTAAACTTGGTACCTAGGTTTCCAAACATTTTGTGCAAACATTAATTTACTAGAGAATAGATTGGAAATTGAAATGTTTGAAAACCAGACAACAGGATGTTCAAAGGTTCAGAAAGCTTTCTAAATGTCTGAATAGGATAAGAATCATTAGCACAGAACAGAGAGGACTGTGGGGAGGAAAAAGACGTAACAGATCTACAGAATGATGAGTGTCATAGGGAAGATGAATAAAGACTTTCTGCTCACCAGGTCTTCCAGCACAAGAATGAAGTATGTAAAATGATGCCACTAAATGACAAATTAAAGAATAAAAAAAAAAAAAAAAAGAAGAAAGAAAGATAGAAGTTTGTTGTTGTTTTTTTCACATAATGGAAATCCATTGGTAGTAGCAGCAAAAAGTATCATGGGTGGCCAGAATCTTTGATTATATTTAGAGGAAAATGCACAAGCACTTGGATGAGAGATTCAGTGAGTTTTGCTGAACAGATCACATGAAACTCAGGAAATTCCCTGAGCTGAATATAATCAGTAACTGGGAGAGTGCTGACAGGAGAAGTCTTATATGTGTTCCCTGTTTTTGCCTGAGTATCCACTTATGGCTGTAGTTGGAACCAGGAAACTCAATGGACAGAACCCTATTCTGAAACATTGCAGCTGATGAGTGTTTATACACTGATTTTCATAGCATCTAACATGCTCAGTATGGGAACACCTAGACAAGCCAAAAGATCTAGAGATAAGAGTCTCTCTCACTTGCCTGAGCTCAGATTTCTAAGAGGGTACATACAGTTACACACCTCAATGAAATGGATTTCAATGCTTGAAATTACATTCTGTGGTATCCTAGTCCTTCTAGATGATCACTAATTAAATTTTTGCCTTGTTGGACTGTTTATGTAGTTGATGTTAAGTAGGCAATGGATACAAAAAAGATATTACTAAAGAGCAGAAACAAGACTCATGGTGCAGTTTACAGTAGGCAGAGTAGGGAAATATGTTTTGCCCTGGTTTTGTATAAAACCTAAACTAGGAAGAAAGTATTTCCTTTGCTGAATTTGAGTGACATGTAAAAGGCACTAGTGAAAAAAATGAGACTCCTTCCTTTTATCTCCAACCTTCATATATTGAAATATTTGAAATGTGGAAATATTTGAAAATGGAATGTACAATGCATCTGGGAACTTATTTGTCCATATTTTTATCAATATTGGACAATAAAAAGACATATTTGTATATTTCATATAAGCCTTTCCTCAAATTACATTGCTTACCAAGATATGGTACTCCACAGCAAACCTAGTGCATTTATGAGAAACTGCTGCCCAAATTTACTTGGTTGAGCTAATGTTATTTCTCTGTACACTAGCCATAATGTGGATACACTTGTATATATTTCTCCATCAGTAAGTAGGGCAGTCAACACAATATCAATATATACTTTATTTAAAATACATTTTAACTTCTGATTTCCAGGTAATAAAAGCCTACATTGAAACATATAGTTCACACTTGCCCTATACATTCACATAGGAAGGAACTGAGAAAAAATACATCCATAGAAAACAAGGATGCCTTTTAAAATCACCTTCAATAATGTTGTGTTTTGTGAATGCACAGGGTTCTATGCTTAAAATATCCTAAATCCCAATCTATAAAAGTACTAGCATGTTTTTGTTTTTGTTTTTGTTTTTTTTTAAATTTACTACTCTTCTGCAGGACAACAGTATTAAAATATTTATTAATGATCTTTCTTGAACAGTGAGTCTATGATAACTGCTTTTTTAAAAGCTTTAAAATTGTTATCAACTTGTAAATGACGATTTAGATATGTTTGGTGGGGGTTTTTGTGTTTGTTTGTTAGTTTATTTGTTTTAAATAACGTATTTCTATGTTATCTTTTTTAGGGTAGTTTATTTTGGCCAGGGTAGTTTATTTTGGCCAGCAAGCTCTGTTTAAAATAAATTTTGCTGTAAATTGCACTCTAATCTGAATTGTCTAAACCCATTTAAATTAATTTCTATATTCATTTGAAATGGGACTGTTGTCCTTGCAGACAGTCTCTTAATGTATTAAAGATGTTTTTTGAATACAGTAATTTTGATAGTAGAAAGACGTGATACAAAGCAAAAAAAAAGTGGCATTATATTCTAGGCAAAAAAAAATACATTAGGATTTTTTTTTCCAATAAGAAAAAGGACTGGGACAGTTGTCACTACTTTTTGCCACCTCAGGAAATTGACACTATTTTTGTATAGAAGAGCCAACATTTACTTTTTAGTGTTGAAAGGATAGGTTTTCTGGCACAGGTTGAAATATTAATGCTTCCACATTTGTTGGAGTTGTAGAACACAGATAGACAGTATTTTCTTAAACTTAAACTTTGCCTATTATAAGTGGTTGACTTAGCATTAGGGAATTCCAAGGCTAAGAAAACTTGCAGAAAAATGATCCCTGGAAGAGGGGAAAGTGGAACACACTTCCTTTCTTCTTTCCTATTGTTTGCTTCTATTCACTAATTTTGTTTTTATAAAAATTGATAGATCAGTAAGTAAATAGTTAAAATATCTAAGTAGCAGTCAATGCATCCTCCCATCTGAGGCAAAAAGGTCATAAATAAAGAAAGATAAGCTGGAAACTGTGGATTACCCTGAACAACTACAAGAAAGGAACCAAGATGATCAAAGCACAAACAGTTAAATCTAACAAAGGCCCTCAAGAAAGTTGGTCAATCATTTGTGTTCTCAATTGCTTAGATTCAGTGCTTGCTATGTTACATTAATTACCTCCCTTGAGAGCCTGGTGTTACTTAATGTTCTTTGAAGTTGAAAGGCATGGGCAGGATAACACTAGCAGTTAGTTACACCTTAATGCTACTTATTTACACAGGTAGGAGTGTGCCTGGGGAGCACAAGCATAAATGCTTTTTGCTTGCATAAACGTTCTCTGCCTGTTTCATGAAAATGAGATCAGGTTTAGATCAACAACATTCAGACATATCAGGCTGAAATTAAAGAAGTAGGACTAAACAACAAAACAGAGCACTGGTCTTATGGCTATGGGGGTATTAACTGGTATTGCCACATGGGAAGGGAGCAGCTCCTAAGTTTTGAAGTGTTGTCCATTGATGCTTTGATCAAACAGCTGTGGTGCACTGGGATATTGAGCCCAGGTTTTTTAGTTGCAAATAAATTACCTGGTGTCCAAAAAGTATCAGTTGCGAGCAGTGGAATTATTAAATAGGATTTTATTTGTGGTTTGGTTTGGTTTGGTTTGGTTTGGTTTGGTTTGGTTTGGTCTGGTCTGGTCTGGTTTGGTTTGGTTTGGTTTGGTTTGGTTTGGTTTGGTTTGGTTTGGGTTGGATTGGGTTGGTTTGGTTTGGTCTGGTCTGGTCTGGTTTGGTTTGGTTTGGTTTGGTTTGGTTTGGTTTGGTTTGAGTTGGATTGGGTTGGTTTGGCTTGGTTTGGTTGGGATGATTTAGTTTGATTTGGTTTGGTTTTTCAGAAGGATCAACAACAGCTCATTTCCCTAACCAAGCTAGGATGGATTCAATTAATATCTCAAATTCATTTCAAGAGAAAGATTAAGACCTTTGTGCTTTATGGTTTTATAACAGAATCATACGCATAATGAAGACAAATTGTTTTGTTAAGTTGCCATAGGTTTTTCAGTGAGAATTTTGGTAGAAATTTGAAGCTCAGTGGTTCTGGAAGGATTAGAAAGAATTAAAATTAGATTGTAGTCTGCATCTTTAGGAAGATTAATCTTAAAAAAATATTTTTTTATAATTCTTTCTCTTCTCATTTGCCTGTCTAGCTGTCATTAAGGTAATATAAGTCTGCAAATTATATCTATCATTTAAAAATAACTTTCTACCAACTTCATTATAGTGAAGATTAAAAATAGGTTTATGGTAACTTTTTTATAATGGAGTTTTGTAAAGGTAAGTTAGCAAAATAAAATAAATATGATGCCTGCTTAAAAAAAAAATTGTAAGAGTAAGAAGAACAAGAAAAGATGAAGTTTAAAAAATTCTTCTTAAAATTCACAATATGGCTGCAAATTTTCTGTATGTCAATGTGCTGTCATATTGATGATCTAGCTTAAACTTAAAAAAACCAGAAAAATCCTCAGAGAAGTCCTCCCAGAAGGAGCACTATCAGCTAGTTCTCCTATTCCCCACATCTGCACCAGGGGACACACAGTCCATGTAAAAATTGGAATTACTTGAGTACTGTTATGGTTTAAGGGTTACCAGCCTGAAAAGGAAGGACAGGTGGTGTCTGTAGGACCCTGGAGGGTCAGAGATCAGTACTGTTCCCTCCCCTTTCCGGCCACAGTCTATAAAAAACCGAGGTTTTCGCGGGCTTTTTCCTGGTTTCCTGGGCTGCTTCCTGTCGCATCTCGGGATGGCTGGGCCTAGCTCCACGTGCTCGGCAGCATCCATTACCACGCGCTCCCGGCACCACTGCGGTCCCTGGTGATGAGTCACAGCTGTCGCAGCGGCCACGAAGCACTGCTCAGACACTTCTACTCGGGACTAC
>NW_010180926.1:0-3491 GCF_000695765.1 Mesitornis unicolor
ATCTCTTGTGTCATTAAATGCCAATTGGAGTTGATCAATACCTTCAGTTTGTTGTTACCAACTTCAATTGGCCTTCCTAAATGTGGTGCATCTTTAACATCAAAATCTCTGGACCAGAATTTAGCAAACCAATTCTGACATTGCCATAGGTTTAAGGAATCTTCACCATGCATATTACATAACTTTTTATGAGCTTGCACAGTGTTTTCTCCTTTTTGGAGTTAATACAGCAAAATATGATGAAAATTTTAATTTTGATTTTCCATTTTGAAATCGATGTCAAATAAATAATTGTTAATGAAATTGTGCAGTTTCTTATTCTAAAACAAGCTTGAACTGTCAGCTGTGAAGTTATATAATGAACTTACAGTTTAAAATGAAGTTTGTTACATTTCAAGACATGTATGTCCATCTATTTAAAAAAGGCAATTCTTTTTTGGCTAACCCAATAAAATCCTCAGAAGGGAAAGGCAAAGAAGGGTAGCATGGATATAGAACTGAATTTTAAGTATATGGCATACGAAGAGTTTTAGAAAGGATGTTACCATTCACACTACATGCAAGTTGCTTAGATATTCAGGATAGGAAACAATATGAACATCTAAAAGAGATTATGAAAATCAAAGGTCAAATTTACTGCTGTACTCTGGCTGCTTTGTGTGACTCCATTGATGTAAAGCATTCATAAAGTCAGTTTTAGTAGATGTTCCAACTATGTTCACAGCTGATCTGCAGAATTCTCACAATCTTCATTTTAGCTGTAAAAATTCTTAAGCAACTAATTTTGACATGGAAGTCATCATTAAGTTATCAATATGAATCTGAAGCTAAAATGCCCTATGAGATAGCACATGCTTACTTTTTCATAATTAATGAGTAAATAACTGCAATAAAATATTCTAAAGTAAAAATTGTGGTGAATATGATAATTTTTAGTGGTAAGCATTAATGAAGCTGCTATAGCATCTCAAATAATTATTTTGTTTTTGCTTTTTCTTTTATGTGACAAATGCAATGAACTTTGTAGCTGAGTATTTACTAGTCAGAAAACGTCTGAGCTGTCTGTTAGTTTTGTCTTTTTTACTTTAATACTGAAATAAGAGGCTGCAGTTACTTTAGTTCTGTTTCAAATATCTTCTTTTTCTGGAAAACAAAAAACAACAAACCACAAATAAAAAACTTTAATTAGCATGAGTTGATTCCAGTGTCAAGAATGATGACATGACAAGTTAAGGAAACAGATAAATAATATGCATGTTCCTAATTTTATGCTTACCAGGACAGCGAAAGATGGTTTTTAATCCTCCATAAGAAAAAAAAAAATCCTGAAACAATGGCATTCTGTTTATTGTCAAATAAAAAATATACGAAAAGCAATATAAAAGTCTTCTAATTCCAAATTGACAAAGTGTGGGAGACTTAAATCTGACATACTGTTTTAACTCTACCATTAGTTCATTTTTCTCCGTTTGTAGCATGAGCTAAATGAAGTGTCTAGCCCAGCTGTGAATTTCATTGGTCTTCTCTGTTCAGGGACTACAAAATCTTAATTTTATTTAACCTTCTTTTTTATTGGATTGACCACAACCACAGTGGAGAATTGCACTTGCCATCTTACAGAAATATTGAAAGAAGAGAGTTCCTTAACTCGCACCCAATCTACTAATCCAGTCAATAATTCAGACTGGTCAATAAGCAAAGCAACTGCCTGCAGCAATTGCAGTCATGATTGAACAGGACAAGCAAGATCCTTACTTCATAACTGCTCTCACTATTTCTAGCAGGTCTGTTACATATGGAATGCATTTTGAAAATTTAATAAACCATCATCCTTCATGTGTAGCTTGACACTTCTGAATTATGGATTCAGAGACTTAAGGCTTGAAAAGAGGAAAGGTGGAGTCTGCAAGCAAAATAGGGTCAAAATAGACAATGCACATATTAATTCAACTATATAGAAAGTGTTTGCAGAAGGTTGTCTTTGCGTTCTGAAGCAAATAATACTTTTGATCCAACCAAAACCTGTATGTACTTCAGTTCACACTGATCATTCAAAGAAACGAACAGAAGAAACCTCACCCAAAAGCCCAACAGTAGAAAAGCAGGAGCAACACAGAGCATAAAAACTTAGGATACTTACAAATAAGGAGTGAGAACCAGTCCACTTAAACTGGGACTGAAGAATTTGCCAAGAATCTTCTAGGCTATTTCTTACTGATTTGGGTAGCTGAAGTGGGTTTCTACATAAAACATACAGCTCCCATTGAAGTCAACAGAGCAGACACACACATCCAGCTGATGAGTCACAAGATTTCTGGCAGGATGAACTAAATCACTCAAAGACACTTGAGTCACGTGAATCATGAACAACTTCATGTGAATAACAATTGTTATCCTTTCAGATATTTTCCTTTTTTCTCAGACCTCATACCAAAATTAAGCACCTAAATTACCCACTTATGCTTCTAAAACTGTTAAAAGGCTTTGATTCATGTATCATCTCCAGATAAAAAGTCTCCAGATAAAATCCCCTTTGTTTCAGGCCTCACTTTCAGACTGTTGTCTTTGCTTTTGCCTCTTTGAAAGACTATGCTTATCTCACTGGAGACCTGTTTCATCTAATGGGTGTGTTTTTTATGTCAGTGACTAAATTTTGACCTCTCTGACAGAATCAAGGTTTTTCTGATGTCATCAACAAAAAGTCTGATAGTCAAGTGCTCTGGACTGGTTTTCCTATATGCTTTATAGTCTGGATTCTATAATGGCCTGTGATCTGGTTTACAGCACGAAATTCATGTTTTACTCCAGAATAGTATGAATGAATGTATAAGCAGTGTGCACAAGCAGGGAACCAGCAAAAACAGGAAGAAGGGAGCAAGGCACCTTGATAGTATTGGTGAACTTGTGCACAAATCAGGATTAGATTTATCTTCTCATACATATAGTCATATAAGTACTTGTGACTGGAGTGTGATCATTCCAGGCTATATGTGCATTCAGTGAGGAGAAGCTGACAACTCTCAGAGAGGATTTTGTCAACTAAAGGTCATATCAAAAAGCTGATCTTTCCCTCTAGTAACACAAGGAGCTAAGGCTGACAAGTCCTCTAACACTGGCATCTCAGTTTACTGCCTAAACTGTTGGGGTATGAATACCAGTTCTTCTCAGCACAAGGCCCCTTCTTTAAAATATGTTTCATAAAAAATAAAGATTCTTCTTTGTCCAATGACTCTTTCTACGCACTTAGTCCTATTTGTAGAGTTATAGTTTGAGCAAATTGAAGGTAAGGCTCAAAATTCTCAGGAATTCAACAAGACCAAAGTTTTGAATATTACAATGAACAATATTAAGGCATATCTCGAGGAGTAGGAATATAACACCTCAATAATTTATTCATTGTGATTATGGGGTACAGCTTTTGCCATTGAATATTTGAATTGAATTTGCATAAAAAGAATAAAATTCTTAAAAAATATATATATATATACTTC
>NW_010180926.1:3507-15504 GCF_000695765.1 Mesitornis unicolor
ACCCTGGGAGGTTCTACATCCCTGCACCATGAAAAATAACTGCTGGTTAATTCTGTCCTGTCGCGACTCAGTAAATACAGTAATGATGTGCTTGAGATATCACTAAGAGTCTGAGCACTAGTTCTGGAAGTTATTCTCTTGTTTAAGTAGACTGAAAAAGAAGACTTGAAAATCCTTATTTCTTCTTGTACCTCTCTTATATGATTCTGTAGCATTGGTCTGGGAAAAATAAATTCAACCTTTTTTTTTTTAAGCAAAGAATTTCATAATATTTGAGAAATTTTGGGCTATATTCTATACATCATTGTTTTGCTTCATAACTACTGTGTCATGACATAACACGCCATGAAGTGTTCTTTTCTATGTGAATTATAAATAGATATGGAAGACTGATGGGAAAACAGCTATTAAGTTTCTTTACCTAAAAGATGAAAGAATAAGAAGTTTAGAAAGGCATCCACAGGTATTTTTAATTTGCATATTTTGAATTCATAGTTATCTGTAAAACTGAGTAAGAAATAATGTCTGGCTCATTGTATTAAGAAAATAAATTTAACATAATATGTTAATTCTAAACAGAACTGTTTTAAAATGGATCCTGTGTTGTATAACTGTAAAGAGAAATATTGAAAATTAGATAGACTCTTAGTAATTTTGGATGTATTTTGACCACCTTAAAAGAAGTCATAGTCACTAAATGTAAATGAAGAATACAAGGGAAAAAAAGCTATGTTGCCTTTTTATATTAGTCCATTCAGAGATAAAAATTTTCTTCTTCTTTCCCTAACAACACACATAAAAGAAAGTGACCTTATTTGTCAGGTTCTTCTTTATCAAACCTGACTCTTAAGCACTAAATGTGCCTAGCAGTAACCTGAGACCTAGCAGAAAAATGATTTCACACAGTGTAGGAGAATGTGGACGTATTTTGTTTCAAATATGAGTTTTTCTGTTAATTTAGATTATAGAAAAATAAGAGGAAACATGAAAAAATAAGTACTTATTTTCAATTCAGGCATGGAAAGAATAAATATATTTCTTCCTTCTTTTTAGTAGGAGAGAGGAAAATCTGAAGCAGCTGCAGACCACCACAGTTATAGCAGTGAAAACCATGTTTCTCACAGGATGGGATTTGCTATAAAATTGAAATACAGTTTTCAAATGGATTCTAAGTTTAATCTAACAATTTCACCTATCCTCACTCCCTGATGCTGAGTGACCACCAAATATTTTTGATTCCTTCAGATAATAATTCCTTCTTGCCTCCATTGCTTGGAATTACAAAAAATGTGAAAATATGAGTCTTGAGGAAAAGTAACAGCCGAATACTTCTGGGATATTAGTAACATTTGTGCAGACTTCACTGAATATAAGATGAGCTCAAGCTGTCATGTTCTGCAGTAATTTTAATACCCACAAGACTCTCCATGTTGTTTAAGTTTATTGCAGTTAATGATCAGGAGAATTTATTCTAACATTGCTGAGTTTTTGTGTTGTTTCGGGGTTTTGATTGTTGTTTTTTTTGTTTGTTTTACGTTGTGGTTTTTTTCCTCAGTATGTTCATTAGTTTTTTTTCTGTGGTGAAACAAAAAAAAAGCTTAACATTGCTTAAGTGAAAGTGCATTATGAGGCAATAGTTAGAAATAAAAAATGCAATGAAAGTCTAAGCTTCCTTGCAGGTACACTACTTACTTTTCTGTGGTAACAAGTAATAAAAACCTGGATCTGTCCAGTTTGTACTTTGAGGTACAAATTCATCTTATCAAGCATGCCCTCAGTTCATCTGACATTTTATCCTATTCTGAATAACATTACACAAATCTGTTGATTTTTCAGTATCTCTGAATATCCCTAATAATAAGTGGGTTTTCATCATGAAAGAGGAAGCAATCATCATCCTAAAAGCTAAACAGTGCCCCAGCCTTCCTAGCCAAATCTGATACTCCTTATATATATTATCAGCAAATAGAGACACTTCTGAAACTGGAGGTTTCAGAGCTCATTTTAATCTGCAGTATTATAACAAAAGACACTTGTAAGGTTCTCCACTTGGCAAAATAACTGAGAGAAATATCTTTGAATATAATTTCCTGTTGGAGCCTCAAGATACCGGACAACCTGGTGGATGGGCTCTAGACCCTCTTCATCAGCAGTTGCTGCAAATAAAATTTTATTTAAGGGACTGCTTAATTAATCTTCATATAACATTCTTCTCTCCCACTGTTTTGTTCTTTGAGGATTGAATAAAAATGCCACCATGCAGGGTCATATGTCACTGAAAATATTTTTATTGCAATAGCACAAGTCTGATATATTTTCAGTGGTACAGCTAAATATGTCCTGTATGTGAGCCCACAACTTTGCTAGACAGATGTCTCATTAAGTGTAAGTTTTCCCAAGGTATATTTTAAGCATTATTCTCCCAGTTTTGATGTCTAGGGCCTCTGAAGACCTTTGAAAAGGTGTTTGCAACCATATAGTTAATCCTAATGAAATGTTATGGGATAAATGAAAAAAAAACGTGTACAGCTTCTTTAAGTTATTATGACTAATGCAGGCTCTTTACAAATGTGCTTAGACAACTGAATAATATAAATACAAAAAAAAAGAGGAGAGGAAAGGAGAGACCCTTTAAGTGTCTACCAATCATGTTTAGAAAGACTAGTTCTAATAGTAAAAAGTTCACTTTTTGGGAATCTAGATAAAACTCTTTAATTAATTTAATTAATTATGCACAGTATCATGTTGTTGACCTTTGTTCCGATAACTCTCTAAGCATTTAGATTAGTTAAAATACTCTTACCTTTGCTTCAGTGGTAATTGCAATAAACTAACTACATTCACTAAGCACCTAGCATTTATATTCTGCTTGAGTTTTTTATTGTTCTAGTAAAAGACCAACATTAAGTAAAGAAGAAAATTAAGCAAGATTTAGACTAAATACAAGGAATCAAAAGAAGCTGACCACAATTGTATAAATCTAGCTACAATACTATACCACATTTTAAAGACAAGTAAACCTAACTGTGACTTTCAGGGATGCTTTTGATCTATTAAATTTATAGCAGGCAACAGAGCTTAAAGATTCGCAACATCTTTCAAAATCACTCTGCTTTTACTTGGGTGCCCAAGATGAAGAATAAGGTACACAACTTTAGACATCCTGCTGTGACAATTTTCACTTCTGTCCTTTTTGCTCTCTCTTGTTATGCCTAATGCCAGCAAAAACCTGGTGGAAATATAACAATTTAATAAAGATAAAGTATAGAAAAAAGAAATTGCTCAGAATTCCAGCTGGGTTTTCCACTTTGCTGGTAATTATCATAAGTGCCTCCCCACGACTGGAAATGAGAAGAGAAACTGCTGTTATTGCCACTTCCCTGCTCTCTGTGTTGCTTTTTTTATCCACAGTAGCCCCCTAAACAAGTTATCCAAAACCAACAAGCTGTGAGGTTCAGCTACTATGGAGTAATTTCAAAAGCACTTTTGAACGCAACAGTACCCACACTCTGCTTTTTTTCTTGGCTATTAACTTCTCTGCCACCACATAACATGCCAAAGGAAAGATGGTATTTCACAGAAAAAATGGGCAAAGGAAACAATGAAGTATTGCTGTGAAAGTACTCAGGGCTCTCCTAATTGGCCATTACATATGCTGCTGATAATACTTTATAGTTTTTTATCCTGAGCCTTGGCACCTCTTGGTGAAAAATTGACTAGGAGTTGAAGAGGTCCTCAGATGGCATGGGGACCACAAAAATACTCTACTGTTATCCTAGTACTGGGGATGTAGAAGAATTCAACTTAAAGAAAGGACAGAAACAGTTTGAGAGGTCAAGCAGAGCAGCCTCTGGAGAATGGTTACCTGCCAGCCCAAATAAGAGGTGCTATGAAGCCCCAAGCTGCCCAAAGTCTGAAGCAAAGAGGAAGGGCAGTATTCAGAATCACCGTGCTACCTTCACTGGGTGCTGCTGCTGTCCACAGACCCTAGGCACCCCTCTCAAAAGCCTGATGATGCATTAGAGGAAAAGACATTACAGACCACAGAATAATCCTGCCTGACTGAAGAAGCTAAGTATGCAGCCTAGTCAGCTTAGACTCCCTTTCACATCAATGGGGAGAGATAAGCACATGAAAGAAGCAGTTCAGAACACACGTGAGATAAAAATACTTTCTGGAAGGACCCTTTTTACCCATTTCCATTGACTAGAGAGGGAACTTAAGATGACCAGGCTCCTATTCAGGTATTAAGTCTACAGCTGAGTAGGAATAGAGGCTCCAGAGGTGATAGGAGCCAACAGGGTAGTTTTCACAAAACACCTTGGGGCAAAGAAAGGGTGTCCATCTAAGAAGGTGTCACGGCTGGCAGCAGAGCTGAAATGCTTCTACATCAAAGATGCAGCATGGGCAACAAACAGGACGAGTGGGAAGCTATCATGCTACATGAAAGCTGTGATATAGTGGTCATTACTGAAACTTGGTGGGATGAATCCCATGATTGGAATGTGGCTATCAATGGCTACGAGCTGCTCAGAAGGGACAGGAGGGAAGGAGGCGTGGAGGTGCTGCCCTCCATGTTAAGAAATGGATAGTGTGAAGAGTTGTCCCTAAAGAATAACCAACAGCAGATTGAAAGCTTTTGGGTAGAAATTAGAGATCGTGCCAACAAAGGGAACCTTGTGGTTTGTGTCTACTACAGGCTGCCCGATCAAGGGGAGCCTATCGATGAAGCCTTCTTTCTCCAGCTCCAGAAGGCATCATACTCACAGGCACTTATCCTGCTGAGGGTTTTCAACCACTTTGACATTTGTAGGAAAAGTAGTTCGGCAGGCTCCAGGCAATCCACGAGACTCCTGGAGTGCCTTGATGTCCACTTTCTAAGACAGGAAATAGACAGCCCTATTCAAGGGAAAGTGATATTGGACCTGACAGTCACCAGTGTGAGTGAGCTATCTAGGGATGTCATGATTGGAGGCAACCTAGGCTGCAGTGATCATGTGCTGGTGCAGTTCACTGTCCTAAAGCATAAGAGTCATATGAAAAGCATAGTCAGGGCCCTGAATTTCAGAAAAGCCAACTTCCAGCTCTTCAAGGAGTTAATCAATAGGACCCCCTGGGAAACAGCCCTCAATGACAAAGGAGTGGAACAGAGCTGGCAGATCTTTAAGGAGGCTTGATCTCTTGATCCCCAAGCGCAAGATCTCTTGATCCCCAAATGCAGGACATCAGGAAGGGAAGGCAGGAGACCAGCATGGATGAGTTGAGACCTGCTGGCCAAACTAAAAGGCAAGATGGAACTGCATATGCAGTGGAAGCAGGGACAGATATCCTGAGAAGAATACAGGGATGTTGCCCGGGTGTATAGGGACAAAGTCAAGAAGGCCAAGGCACAGCTGGAGCTGAACTTGGCAAGGGATGCCAAGAAAGATAAGAAGGGCTTCTACAGGTACATGAACCAGAAAAGGAAGATTAAAGAAAGTGTCCTCTCCCTGATGAACAACAGTGGTAGACTGGTAACAACAGATGAGGAGAAGGCTGAGGTTCTCAACAACTTTTTTGTCTCAGTCTTCACTGGCAACCTCTCCTTTCACAGCTCCTGAGCTGACGTCCCACAAGACAGGGACCAGGCAGAAAAAGTCTCTCCCACTATAAGTGAAGACAAGGTTCGTGATCATCCGAGGAACCTGAACATACACAAGTCCATGGGACCTGATGAGATGCATCCCAGAGTCCTGAAGGAATTGGCTGATGTAGTTGCCAAGCCACTCTCCCTCTCCATGATATTTGAAAAGTCATGGCAGTCAGGTGACGTCCCTAGTGACTGGAAGAATGGAAACATCACACCTATTTTTAAAAAGGCAGAAAGGATGACCCTGGGAACTACTGACCTGTTAGCCAAACCTCTGTGCCTGGGAAGATCATGGAACAGATCCTCCTAGAAGCTATGCTGAGGCACATGGAGGACAAGGACGTGATTTGAGACAGCCAGCATGACTTTACTAGGTGCAAGTCCTGTCTGACCAACCTAGTGGCTTTCTACAACAGGGTAACTGCATCAGTAGACAAGGGAAAAGCTATGGATGTCATCTATCTGGATTTCTGCAAGACCTTTGACATGATCCCCCACAACATCCTTCTCTCTAAGTTGGAAAGGTATGGATTTGATGGGTGGACTCTTCAGTCGATGAGGAATTGACTGGATGGTCACATCCAGACAGCAGTGGTCAATGGCTCGATGTCCAGATGGAAGATGGTGACAAGTGGTGTCCCCCAAGGGTCTATACTGGGATCAGTACTATTTAATATCTTCATTAATCATATTGACAGCAGGACTGAGTGCACCCTCAGCAAGATTGCTGATGATACCAAGCTGGGTAGTGAAGTTAATGTGCCAAAGGGAAGGGATGCCATCCAGAGGGACCTGGACAAACTAGAGAACTCCTGAGGTTCAACAAGGCCAAGTGTAGGGTCCTGCACCTGGATCAGAACAATCCTCATTACCAATACAAGCTAGGAGATGATGTGTTGGAAAGCGGTCCTGAGGAAAAGGACTTGGGGGTACTGATGGATGAGAAGCTGGACATGAGCAACCAATGTGCATCTGCAGCCCAGGCCAACCACATCCTGGGCTGCATCAAAAGAAATGTGGCCAGCAGATGAAAGGAGGTGATTCTGCCCCTCTACTCTGCTCTGATGACACCTCACCTGGAGTACTGTGTCTAGCTTTGGAGTCCTCAACACAAAAAAGGTATAAGGTGCCCTTATATACAAATAAATAGCTTTATAAATGAAAATATCTTCTATCATTCGGTACTAGAAAGGATATCTGATGTCCTATAAGTTAATTTAAAAACACCAATTATTTTGTAAGTGGATTATTCTCTTCAGTTAAAACAAGAGAAAATTATATTATAAAGAATTATTAATCAATTTAAAAGTGAATTATAGGCATGAAGTCTTTTAAGATTCTTCCTCTTGCACATCTTCACTACTGAAGTAAGTGAGGATAATGAAAGCATGAAAAACAGTCAATGTTTTCTAATAAACATTGATTTTTTTACAGGCAAAACATGAACGTTTTTTGGGTGAAATAACATAATGGATGACTGAAGAGAATAGAGCTCTGCAAACATAACAAATCCTCATCTTAGCAAAGCATTTGGTAGAAAGTCTTATCAAATACTACTCTGAAAAATCAGATTTCCTTGGATATGAACCTTACAATATAGCATGAAAAGTACCTCAATATCCATAAACAGTAGCTAATGATGAACGACAACTTATCAGATAGGGAGAGATATCTAGGGGCATAATAGTATAGAAGGTTTCAGCCTCCTTCTTTATCTGACATCTTCATTAATAATTTAGAAGAGAGTTCAAATATCACATTAATGAAACTCACAGATGATGCTGAATTGAGATGTGATGCAAACATAGAGAATGACAAAGAATAAAATAGTGGGACACTAGGTGTGAATTCATGTAAATACTAAATATCTTGCACTTCCACTGACTTCTCTAGCTTAAAGTTTGCTTTTCTATCTACATTATGCATACATGAGACTCTTGAAACTTATTTCCAAAGTCTACTCCCACTATACTCCCAAGCTTGTCCTAAAACTCTTTTCATGGTCATTGTAGAATAAGCTATTTGTATCTATCACTAAGAAACAGAATGATATTTTTTGCATAACCAGAATAACTTAATAATAATACTTTGCATAATAAGTATATGAGAAGGAAGGAGGTATATATACATACAGGAATCCAGATGGAGATAGAATGAAAAATATTTTAACAGATTACTTGTTAGGCATTTAGATGTGTTTAAATATGAAATGCAATGAATAAATCTTTGGTGTCATATAATACATTTCACAATAAATATAGTCTATGTAACTAGTAGTACACAAATGCTGGAATTATAGGGAAGAAAAACCTGACTAGTCTCCTCCTCTTCTTTGTACATAGGAAGATCAGAAGGAACTTAAATGTGTTTGCTTATGACTAAAACAGTTGATGGATCACTGCATGCTACTGCAGTTCCCCATATTCAGTTTCTTCATTTTGGTTGGATTTCTGATCTCCTAGTGACCTAGAGTCAGATATTTCTTGTCTGTCTAGAACTGCCTTTGCACCAATGTTGAACTACTTCAATGTGGCGATTGAGAGACGGGACACAGCTTGATGCAAGCAAAATGTCGGTTTATTGCGTGCAGTGGCTTCCTTATATACGCTTACATTGGCTGCGTATTTTAAACTGATTGGGTCATTTCCGCGCGGCTGCATTTGATTGGTCAGTGATGCACTGTTACACTCACAAACACCTCTTGCCTTTCAGGCAGAGCTCCTGATGCCTTTCTCAGCAGGGTGCCTGGAACTTGCTTTTCTCAGGGTTGAAATACCTGTTTTTCCGGTCCTTGTTTACCCCTTTTATGGTCATGACTTGAGCAGCACTCAGGGTCCTGCTCCCCAGGCCCTGTCCTACACTATAGTCAGGTTCACTGGCGAAGCAAAATCACCTTTCCTTTTTTGCCTTTTTCTTCCTTTCCCATGAGGATCATGTTGCATGATCAGGCATTGCGATCTCGTAATACAAGCTCTGTGTTGCTGCTGAAGTGAAATGCTACACTAAACTAACAGAACACAAGTATTGAACATTATACTTATAATACTCGATTCTAACATAACTATTCTCATTTGTGAATGTTTAAGTTTATTGGTTTTCTCTAAATGCATATTTCAGTTTTGTTAGATTCATTAAGTTTGATTTGCTGTTTGTTTAGCATATTTTCATACCTCACTCAAGTAAAATATGTTACACACTTTTTTCCTTCTGCCCTGCTCTTGAAAACTTTCAGCTCATACAAAGTTAGTTTTGTTAGTACATGAAACTCTTTCAAATGTAAATAAGTATTTTTTTTTAAGAATAAAAGGACAAAAAGAACAAAGCAACATTTATCTAACAAGTCCTAGCTATATTCTTCCACTGATTGTGTTTTATTTAAATTTTGTTAACTGAAGGGGGAGAAATGTCTAAAATGGAAGAAAGATGTAAAGGATTATGCAAATGAAATTACAAAGTCAGTGACAGAATTTTTCTTTTTGGTTCATATGGTACAGTGCAAGCCGGTGCACTGTGCTTATGTTTTTTTAATAGAAGATAATTATTTTCATCTTTCATATACACAGTTAAATACATAAATTAATTAACTTAATCTATTAGTCTTAATTAAGTAGTCTTAAATTCTTGAGAACTTATTTCATCAGAACTTCTATATAGGTAAACCTCCTGTATCCTTGTTTACACAGTCAGTGGGGCAGGTGTGCCTTCCTACTCCAGAAGGACTTGCTGCATGGAGGTTCAAACACTACTTCATGAAACTATTGAATATATTTAGGGAGGGGTAGGTTTTTGCACAATAGATATTTCCAAAATGTTCTGCTTGTTAATCTTGGACAGCTGATAATAGCTACCATAAACTTTTGAAGACCTTGTAACTCCACATACCATCAGAGACACTGTTAATTCCTCTCTAGACAATAAGAAATATGTAGCTTTATTGGGACAGCTCTTTATGCACTTATAAGCAACATTTCTACCAAGTATTCCTCTTGAAAATGTATGAAGAAGGAAGAAGCATCATAAAATGACATGTGACTATAACAGAAGATAACAAAAGAGTTTTTGAAAGTTCATCCTTTTTTATTATCGGACGATTATGAGTGTGGAGGATTAGTTAGATATGCCCAGTTATACAATTTGCAAATGTTATTTTGTAGAAACAGACGTAGCACACATATTAATAAGATATACTGCATATACAGCTTCTAGTTTACATGCTTTGGTTACAAATAGAAGGCCATGTCTTAGGAGACAGCATGATGGCATTGATGCTACTAGCAATAAAATGCAGGAACAGAATGAATGAAATTTTATTAGCTTGTAATTTCACTGTCTCAACACTTTTTAAATCTGAATGTTGCTTTCTGCTTTATTAGAAGCAACTCTTGTTGCCTCAGTGCCAGCAAGTATGAGCTGAAATTAAGGACTGAGAAATCCCTATTGATTAAAACATGTCTGTGTTACAAACCCAATTTACCTCTCAATTCTTAGAACACTGAAGAGTCTCAGGTATCTCCCCTTATTACCGAGGATTAAAACATGTAAAATGAGACAGTACATTTCAAACTACACGATGGATTTAAAGTTTGTCGGATATGTCATTACAGTGATTGACAAGCATAAATGTCATGCAAATCATACTTTAACATGGATAAAGTAGATACTAAACGTGGCTATATTCTGTCAAGAAAGAGAAGGAAATATAAGAGCTGATCTCACAAAAATGCAGTTTTCATGTTTTAAATATATTTATCTTTCTATATAACCTAGATTTATAAAATAGTGACAATAAATATGAAAACAATTAAGTACTTTTTTCTAATCAATGTCATTGTGTATTTCAGAACACTGATTTACAGAACACTTGAGTACAGTCCTGGTAATAGAAACTGTGCTTGTTATTCCCATATCTTCGGGTCATGCAAAAAATTTATTTGATTTTGGCTTTGGATTTTGGAGAAATACTCTTATACAAATCATTGTCATGGGAAACATGAAAAGTCTAATACAATATGTTTTATTGTTTTTGTTTCTGTTTCTACCTTTCATACCCATAAATATTAAAAAAGTCCACTAAAAACAAAATAATATTTTAAATGCAGATTATTAAGATTTCAAAGTCAATTATTCAATATTAAGGAATACTACATTTACCTTCAGTTGGTGTGATTAAATATATATGCTCTGATAAATCTAGTCACTAGTTAGCAAGTGACTAACTCAGGTAAAGAATATAATGTAGGAATTACTACAGTAATTTTGACCAGAGATTCATATATACTAAACTGATTTATCTGACCATAATAATTTATGAGTATCTAAGAAAGTGTAAAACTAGTGTTTTCCCAGAATGTTCCTGTAGTTTGAAGGGATTTTTATTTTTGCTAACACTTCTTAAATCAAAACCAGTGTATTTGTATTTGAAACATGAACACTTTCCCTCATCCAAAACATTCTGTGATGAGTATCTTCATAAATTAACTACAAAGTATGAACATATACCTCTGTTTGTTGACTTTTGTGCCTGTTATTTTGAACATTGTTCTTATATTTTTATTTTTTCTTTTTAATATGTATTAAGGAATCCAAAGACAAGAATGTGAAGTGCAATTCCTGACTCATTGAAAGAAAGGGAACAGTTATAATATCTGTGTTGGTTACCTAATATGTAATGTTGGTGCTTCATCTAATTTAAGAAACCTGTGTTGTCCATTGACACCACAGGGAAGCTGCAGTTTTCTGCCCTTACTGCTCAGGGTTGATCCGCTGTAATAATATGACATAAATGCAGATAGAATTAACTGAAAAAAATTAAGAGAATGGCCACATTCCCTCTCTGGCAATTTCAAAAAGATTACTTTGGTCTTGATGTGAAAAAGGCTCACTTAACACCTGTATCAAAGGAATGAAAGGTTGAGAGATTTGCCTAATCAACAGTAGTCCAAGCTTAATTCATTGTTATATTTTAACCATCACAACATGGACTTTGTAATTTTTCTCCATGATCAAGAAAATCACTAAAGTGCATACTCATTTTTTAACATTAAACATTTTACTTCACAACCATAATGTTAAAGCAGCACTCAGGGATTTTGCTGGATTAGGGTTCTACCCCCTAATGAAGTCCTAATTTTTTTTGCTTTGATGTTTCCTAGACACGTAATGAATTTCTAACCCCTAGGATCCTTCCATTCATCACTGAACTGCAAGCTCAGAGTTCAAGTTTATTAGGACGTCTATTTGTTACTACTTAGCCTCCTAGTATCATAGTGACATCATGTTGGATTTCTGGACGTGAACAATAAACTTAAATAGCTACTGAAAAGGTCTGGAATTTTTTTTGAAAGCTAAAGTTCTTCTAAAAATATAAC
>NW_010180926.1:15535-17843 GCF_000695765.1 Mesitornis unicolor
TCTTTCCCTGTAATGAAGTTCTTTTATTTCAACTTTTATTTCCTGGTGGAGAAAATATTACTGCAAAAGCTGCTTCTATCACAAACACTTGCTTTATTTTTATTGATTTCTTTTCAACAAATGGCTCGGCAGTCACTTTTGATAAAACAGTTAATAAGGGTAAATGGATCAGGAAATATGACCTAGTCAGTGGACTTTGGACAGAATAATGAAAGTCACTCAGGGTTGCTTGTGAAATGACTAAATCCATAACATTAACATAGACTTTTATTTATAATGCATACTTCTACATAAAGCAGCACAACAAAGTACTCTGAAGTAGCATGGACATAACTTGCCATCAGACATAGAAAACAAAGACTGCTTTTTGTATAAATGTTGATTTGTCTTATGGCAATATTTGTCCCTATGAAATATTGAGTATACGAGGGTCTTTTTTTTAATTCAAACAAAATTTTAGTTTTTTATTTCATAATATTGAAATGGATAATAAAGAAAATTGTTTTCTTTTCAGCAGTTATTAGTCTCTATTACACAGACATATCATATTTAATACATAGTTTCCAAATCTACGTTATAAGAATTTACTGCTGAAGAATGATAGAGTTTTCAGTCTAAGAGTTCATTGCAATTCATTGCATGATGGGACCAGCAGCAAACTGAAAACATGTGAGGCCTCTGGAGCTTTATTGTCTTTGTTCATTAAGGAGCATATTTTCCATTCTTTTCCCATAGTTCTATTTTTATGATACTACTGATGAACAACCAGGAAAGACAATACTATGAGAAGGCATTTAACAGAAAAAAAAACCAAACAAGAGAACTGTGCATGATCTTTGATTTTTTCTTCAGGTCTAGAGTTGAAATTCTGAAGTGTAATTTCTTAAAGGTATTATATTTTTAACATTTATAGATGTTTTCCTTCAATTTATTAAACACTAGAAAACCTGAAGCCCAAGAATCACTTGGTGTTATAAAGCAAATAAATCTACATCGTCAGTTACATCTTCAGCATAACATGCTTTCTTATTAATATGGATTAGTCTTCTCCAGAATTCAGAGGATTCAGGTCCATGAAGTTATGTAATCCAAAATGTGTATTTTAGTTGCCTACAAACCATAGTGGAATCTAAAACTCCTTTAGTGGAATTGAAAGCTCCTTTAGGATTCTGTTTTCCTTATATAAAGCCTGATTACAGTTAGATCATTAGATGTTCCAAACAGGGTGTATACAACATCAGTCACAGTAGCCAAGCAGCATTTTAACCATTACAAGGTGTTCACTGCAGAGTTATACAGGAAATTCTGTTCCAAATATTCTCCAAATCCCAGACAGTAGTCACAGAGCTGAAGAGAATTTTCTTCATTCAATATTCAGAATCTCCTTTCAAAAGGCTGACTCAGCGGCTACTAAAGGAAAAGTTATTACATCATTTACTTTTGTCTTTAATACTGTCTAAAAACTTTTGCAAGAAAATAAAGATCAGGGTTCTGTATACTCCTCAATCTCAAGGCATTCAGCCTGTCATATTTCCCTTGGAAGAAGAGTGAGAGTTTGCCCTACATGTGTTATGACTAACAATTTTAAATGTTGAAATTCAGGACAGTCTCAGACAGATAAATTACTCTTGCTCAGATGTATCAGACTTGCTCAGTACAGGTCAAAGACAGTAGATGATCAGTAGCTTTGTTATGTGAGATATTGCATTCATGTGATTTATTGGTCTGTGCAGAACAACCATTTTTTTACATTCCAGCACTGTGAACATTTAGAAATGCAGCCACTTATAATTAAAATACAGGAAAAATATGCTTCATTTATTTTATCAAATGAGGCTGAGGTTTTAAAATGCAGTATGAGACTTCTTGTGTTACACAGGATGCCTGGCAAAACCACCTACAGTAAACTAGAACACATCAAAGAAAAATACAGGTTTATGGTCTACAGGACCATGATTTTCAGTGATGCACAACAACTTTTTAAGTGCATTTCTTGTTTAAACAAGAACAGCAGCTTCAGATCATCAGGACTGCCTTATCTTAAACATGTATAAACTCAATGGTCTCACTTCTTTTCTGAAGCTTGGTATCTATATGCAACACCATTCAGCTTTAAATTAAGGAAAATGTCTAGCAGATAAGCAACATTGGTTTTAGGGTTTAAATCTACATTTTTAGTGTTCTACAGTAAAGATGAAATTATACACTGAAAACAGAAATGTACTTGTTACATATGTTCACAATTTTGGACCACAGTTGTGGTTGTGCAGATAAATTCCATAAACTGAATAAAGTTTTCTCTCTTTCC
>NW_010180926.1:17874-23362 GCF_000695765.1 Mesitornis unicolor
CTTTTTTTTTTTCTCTTTTTCCTAGATGCCAGAAGTCTTTCTCAGTTGTGTTTCAGACTCTTATGTAGTATTCTGGATCAGAACTCCACTCACTATGCCAGACTTGCTTCTGCAGCAATGGAAAATAACACATTTACTTTTTAACCGGTTTGTAGAACTTTTCTGTATCGTTCACATAAGCAAAGATTATTTATTCTCTGAAATTTTATTTCATATTTCTGCATGTGTTTGTGTTTTGCATAGAAAACATTTATTTGGCAAATCACATAACACCAACAAAATAATGTCATTTCTTCTGAGAAAAGATGTTTTGTGCACAAAAAGAATATGAAATATTCATTTTCCAAAGCTGTCAAACTTTTCAGGGGTTGGCCATCACTTTTCTTTATTCCAGTTTGATAACAAGGAAGTGAGTGTCCCTTTACACTGAAGTTTTTGGGAACAAAGGCCTGTAATACATTGGTACTCATAACTAATCAGACCTGCTTCCTCCTTTTCAGGGAGGTACACCGGGGCAGCTGTGAAAGAAATGCAAGAAGAAATGTGATTACAGATAACTAAACAGAGTTTTATTTAAGCCAATTCAACCAAAGGAACCAGCTGAGTGACTGAAATGATAATGTTAAAATACGATCACATATCTTCGCTGTCACTCATATGTCTTTTCTGTCACTCAGAAGAAACCTATGTATCGTGTTTATGCATAAATGGACCAATGATGGTATATACTGTGATAGTCATGGTTACTCTGGAGCAAATTATAATCATTATTGTCAAAGCTGTGTTACTAGGAATGGTTGTTCACCTACCTTTGAATTTACAGATTCATTTTCAGTTTAACACATTCAGTGCTCATCCATAAAAGAAATGTGCTTTCTCAAAAAAAAGCCAAAAACAAAAACCCTGAACAATGCATGTATTACTCAGATAATATGAAGCCCACAGCACCCCTTTGTACTATTTAAAAGGATTCATAGGATTATGCAGCAATAATAATGTACATTCAATATCTAAAAATTTTCAGTATTCTTTGTTATGAATATGATTTCAGCTGTTTGTAAACAGATTTATTAAGGGTATTTATTAGGTTTATTAGGAATAATTAGGAGTTTACTATAATTGAACTATGCCTGATTTCTACTGAAATAAGTGCTAGAAGAATCAGATTCATTGCAAAAAAACACCTCCAAGAGTGTTTTTGTTTTATTTGCATTATCTTTTCAGTACCACCTGCAATAGCAACAACATATGACAAGCAAAAACACTATTTTAATTTATTGATGTTGGTTTACATTTTTAAATCTCTGAAACCTCTACGGTTTTGGAGGAGAGGTACTCAGGATACGATTACTTAACTCAGTCTTTAAGAATGAATAATTTATTCAGCAAAACAGATAAAACTATTTGGTACAATATACATTATCTCTTTGTGTTTTAAGTTGCATTGTGATACATGAATATTCACTTTTTTCACAGTAGACATTATAAGTCTTGATATATCCTCAAGCAAAGTCCATAGGTGGTAAAGTTTTAAATTCTTAATTACCTTAAAAGACTTAAGGTTCAAATAGGCTTTAGTGTAACTCAAACTGGTTCATGATAATATACCTGCATTTTAAATTGTGAAATACCTTAAAACTACTAAACAAGCAAATTTAGTTTGCCCACTTCTATTTACTGGTGTCCAAACTGATAGCAAAACAACTTTGGATCTCAAGCAGTTGCTTAACGTGAAGGCCAAGATTTCAGCTAAGGCTAAGATTTTTTGACCAAACTAGTTAACATTAGTTACCTGCCATAATACCTTAAAGGCATTTTCCACACTCAGAAATCCAGGACGTTGAGTAAAAAGGATACAAAAATAATAGTTCAGAATGGAAGTATTATTATTTGTGTATTTTCAGAACTCTAACTTTTCAACATACATTTTCTTTCCACAGTTTAGTTAAAAAATCCTTGAAATTAGTTATTGTTTGTTCATGCACCACCAATACTAATATAAAGACTGTGTTAAATTCATAACTTCTTAAAAATTATTGAAGCATTATATATAGCACACATATGAAGCACTTAATTCTTCATATGTTCTCCTCAATAGTGAAAAATATATTATCTCATCTTGTTTGCTAATAAATTCATGTTTCCATGTGACTGCATGCAAGTCTAATTTTATACGAGACCTATATGAATAAACCCTGGCTATGTCTACATGGGTAAGTTGTGCAGCTCAGAAGGTGCAGAACCATAAAGCAAAGTGAGCAGGTGAAGACAAAAATGAGAGCCTCTTCACAAGCTCACCCATCATCCAATCTAAACTACTGATGTAAATCCACCCAGATCTGTAACCCAGAAGCAAGATCTGCCCAGTAACATTCAGAAGTGTAGGCACCCAAATAAACTAGTTTATGAGGTGATATTGAGGAAAAGTTATTACTTTTTCACAGTAATTCCAAGCAGCCTTGATTCTCTATTTAAAGGTAAGATTTTATTTTCTCCAATATGAAATGTTGCAAATGAGCAAAGCAATACTAAGTTTACTTAGCCTTGATTGTCACTAAAATTGAAGATCTGACTGTTATGACTGTTCTGTGAAAACTCAAGCTCACAGTTCAGGAGTCATCAAAAGTAAGTATGCTAGGAATTATTAGGGAAGAACTAAATTACCTCTAAATGTCCCTTCAAACCCAAAGCATTCTGTGAATCTATGATTCTATGAATACCAGAATATATTGTGCTGCATAAAAACAGACGTATTGTTATTGACCTAAGCATAGAAATACCGCAAATTACTGTGCATGAAGCATAAAGAGATTTTGCATTTTTTCTGGGCCTTTCTTTACTTTCTTTCTTTTCTTTCATCTATTTTTCCTACACTTTCTTATTTTCCTCCCTAGGCCCATCAGAGGCAGATCAACCTATTTTTCTGTGTCAAGATGTTCACATTCTGTGTGAAATGTGAATAAAAAAACTGTAGAAGAACTAAAAAGTATATGGAGTGCCTATTTAGAGTGACATTGGCAAAATCTGCTCTTTAAAACAAGTTCTTCTGAATGACTTAGAGGCTTCTGCTAAGCAAGTAAGCTCTAGACTAACATGAACAATACAATAAAGACAGGATGTCTTGAAATTTAAATTGTCTTTCTCATAAATTTTACTATTTGAAAGAACACAGAGATGTACCTCTTATTTTAGAATGCAGAATGTACCTAGAAAGAAATTTCATAACAGTTTAAGAATAACTCTATGTTTAGGAACAGTTATTTTTAATTTTGAGATTCTAGACATCTACCTGCATTTCATCACGAATTAGGCTGACCATGGCATTCTAGCTGAAGTCCATTTCATTTCAAAGATGGGAAACAAGGAGGAACAGATTTCTTCTCACACTTATCTCAAAGGCAGGCCTGTCAAGGCAAGGGACACATGCTAACCATTCAGGACTTTTTTAGCAGGAAGAAATTATTTTTCTTTTTCATGAGACCATTTGACACAGTCTCATGGTTCCCTAAACTCCAATTCTTTCAATGAGTTTTCCGTGGAAAGTGGTAAGTGAAAATGACTGAGACAAATTAGCCAGACTGGGAAGTACCGGAAATTTTCACAAGTACAGCTCCTGGATCCATTAGTCCCATCTGACCTCTGACCCTTTCTAAAAGCTATCTGCATCCTGATACATACTGAAGTCCAATGAAACTGTAACCCATTGATCTGGTTGTTTGTTGGGTTTTTTCCCAAGATATATAAACTCAAAAGTGTAACTGTTTTTCTAGTTTCTGTGCTTCCAAAGTACCATGGACAGGACATAGTCTGCTAAACTTTGCTTCTGGGATAACAGACCATTTCTGTTTAATTAACATACGTTAACACAATTTAAGCATAAATAGTTCATAAGTTTCTAGTAACAGAAGTGTCAAAAAAATGTGTAAACTCTGCCGGTATTCTATAGCCTCTTAAATCTCACGTGGCACATAAAAAGGCAGGAAACATATTCAGGTTACCTAAAGAGTTTACAGAAGACAGGCTTGTGCCATCTAAACTGACAACAAAATAAGGATAGAGACATACTTCATTCTAAGCTAAGCACACAGTGAGCAGCCAAAATCCACACTATCACTCTCTTTTCAGTACCAATACTTTGCTTTTAAATCCAGAATCACTAACCTTTCTTATCAGAATTACAACTTGCTTATTTGGATATTAATTTTTGTGGAGTATAAGCACCTACTATCTAAATGTAAGATGGCTCATTTACATGCATACAGCAATCTGGAATGAGACAAATCCCAAGCTGCACTTTTAAAAACAAAAACCCAACTGTATACTGAAACTCAACCTCAGGAAGGATACTAAATCCTGGCAATAATAGTTGAATATCAAAACTTAAAACTAAAAATGAACTTGTTCTGCCGCTGGGTATTTATTTCTATATAGCAATAAATATGAGGACTAATAAGAACATCTATTTCTTGAAATATAAACAGATTATTTTTTCATTTTAAGAAAAAAAATTGTAAGAGTATATATAACATGCCAGGTAGTGATTCTTCTAATAACTGTATCGTAACTAGAAACTATCAAATACGTATTTGCTCATTATTTGATTGATCTCTTTTTAAGTATTCTCTTTTCTTTTTCCTGTTCACTGACCATTAATACCTCTATGGCAACATTTTACCTTAGTTTCACAGTTTCATGTGGGAACATGTACAGGAATGGATTTTAGATCTGTGTATGTAATTTTTCTTTTTAAAACTCCCATTGACTTTGTCTTTTCAAAATCTGGGGGAGAGGGACAGAAGTGCTAGAAAATATATTGAGTAAAGTTGTATATTAGAAAATGTATGAAGTAACAAACATTCAGCCCAGACTGACAGCCTGCTACATACAAATATTTTCAAAAGGCAAGGAAAAACAATGACTAAGAAAAAGTAAAGAAGGAACCCAAATCTCAGGTTTAACATAAACAATCAAAAAAAGGCTCTAAGATCATTATTCTTCCAGGAAACAAGTAAGATAAAAACATATTAAAATGAAAACTTATTCATGAACATAGAAAAGGAAGATATGTTATAGTATTAGTAATCACTTTTATATTCCCTAATTTGAAAGTAATGCCAAAAATTCCTAAAACAACCAAAAAAGCCCCATACTACCATCAAAAGACAAAACAAATAGGCCTCTTTTTTAATCACATCTATTGCTTTCATGGTCTCCTGAAATGCCAGCAGTGTTAGTTGGACCTTTAACTTTTTATTGTGTGAAATGACAAAAACAGACCAACAGCAGAGAAGAACCTTGATGACATTGTTGTCACTAGCATGAACAACAGTCCAGGTGAGATTCAGAGCCCTGAAATGTAGATGTTTAGCGTAGAGATGCCTACACATAAGCTAGGTATCTAAGCTCCCATCAAAGGCAATGGAGATGAGGCGAAAACTGTTAATGGAGACTAGAGAGCTGTTTAACTTGCCCTAAAGTAAACAATCAC
>NW_010180927.1:0-16529 GCF_000695765.1 Mesitornis unicolor
TGAACCCATGCTGACTGGGCCTGATCCCCTGCTTTTCCTGTACATGCTGTGTGATGGCACTCTAGATGAACTGCTCCGTGGTCTTCCCTGGTAATGAGGTCAGGCTGACAGCCCCTCGTGTAAATGGGCATCATGTTGGCAAGTCTCCAGTCGACTCCAGAGGCCTTCCCTCTTAACCTGGACTGCTGAAAAATGATGGAGAGTGGTTTGGCAAGCTCCTCTGTCAGCTCCTTCAGTACTTTTGGATGAATCCTATCCCGCCCCATAGATGTGAGTTAACTGCTTCTTCCTGGATTTTGAGGGATTTATTCTGCTTTCTGTCCCTGTCTTCCAGCTCAGGTGGCTGAATACCTTGAGGATAGGTGGTCTGATTATTGAAGACTGAGGCAAAGAAGGCTTTAAGTACCTCAGCCTTTTCCTTATCCTTGATAAGTGTTCCTCCTTGCATCCACTAAAGGATGGAGATTCTCCTTGGCTCTCTTTTTGTTGTTAAAGTATTTGTAAAAACATTTTTTTGTAATCTCTTGCAACAGTGGCCAGACTGAGTTCTAGCTGGGCTTTTGCCTTTCTGATTTTCTCTCTGCATGACCTAACAAGATTCCTGTACCCTTCTTGAGTTGCCTGAGCCTTCTTTAAAAAATGGTGTACTCTCCTTTTTTTTTTCCTGAGTTCCAGCAAGTGACATGTTGGCTCTGTAGCTCCTTCTCCTCACACTCTTCCACAGCTCCATCATGGGGTCCCACCCACAGGAGACAGTTTTTCACAAACTTCTCCAGCATGGGTCCTTCCCATGGGCTGCGGCTTTTCACAAGTTGCTCCTAAGTGGGTACATTCCACAAGGTGCAGTCCTTCTGGGTCCCACACAGGGTCCTGCCAGCAAACCTGCTTCAGCATGGATTCCTCTCCTTGGGGTCACAGGTGCTGCCACAAGCCTGCTTTAGTGCAGGCTTCCCACAGGTTCACAGCCTCCTTCGGGCCTATTCACTGGTTCTGGTGTGGGGTCCTCCATGGGCTACAGGTGGAGATCTGCTCCACTATGGACCTCCACGGACTGCAGAGGAATCTCTGCTCCAGTGCCTGGAGCACCTCCTTTTCCTTCTTCACTGACCTTGGTATCTGCACAGTTGCTCCTTACACCTAGTCTCACTCCTCTCTCCCAGCTGCTATTGCGCAGCAGTTTTTTCCCCTTCTTAATTATGTTATAATGAAGGCACTACCACCATCACTGATGGGTACAGCTTTGGCCAGTGGCAGGTCCATCTTGGAGCCTGCTGGCCCTGGCTCTGTTGGACATGGAGGAAGCTTCTGGTATCTTCCTCACATAAGCCACCCCTGCAGCCCCCACGCTACCAAAACCCCATATGCAGGGTGGTTAAAACAGAGAGATGAAAAGACACATGGGAAGTAGAAAGCAGAGGTTGAGTTACTTGGTCTGTTAAATTTTTGCTCTAAAGAAAGATCTGATCTTGTCGTTCATAGTTCAGAAAGTACATTTTCTTTAACCTTAGGACCTTCAATTTTCACTCTCTTATTATTGAGGATGATTGGAGACTTACAGATTGAGAGTTCTTAGGTTTTTTGAGGGGGGGTTAAGTGTGCAGGGCTATTACTGGTATAGAATATCTTTAAACTTGTTGCTAATTTTGTTGTTAAGGTGATTGTTTTCTCAAAAAATAAAAAATTTAAACCTATGTCAGAGTAAGATTTCACTTCTCTAGCTTTCTCACCATCACCGTAACAATTTCACACCTCTTTTTAGTTTGGGTTTTATTCCTGAAGGTTGAAAAAAATGGGGTTTTTTAGTATTAAATCAAAGCAAATCCTCAAGCCTGTTTGGAGACTGTGCTTGGTTGTTTATTTAAAAAACTTAAGTATATAAATACTTAATGTGTATCTGTATTACAAAAAGTTTACATAGGTTATAAACAGAAGGTTTTATACACAAAAAACAATTTTAGTTGTCCAACTTCATAGTTGCTTCTATATATGTTTCTCTGTTTTGGAAGTTAGGTAATTGGCATTCTTTGTATGCTAAATAGATAATGAAGAAATACAAATTTATTGAGGAAAATTCATTTTCATTTAGGAAGCTAAGTGCAGAACTATAATTCATTCTCTTTTAATCAGTATAAAATGTCTAGATCAATTTGAATTGTAGAATTTAACTATCTGAAATAGGTAATTTTCTCTTCTGGGGAAAAAGTATTAGGAGAATTAAAAAATGTTAATACTCTGTATCTCTGCCTCTTTTCAGATAACCCCATGGTGTACCCTGCCTAGAGCTGACATCATCACTAGCTGCTATTTTGCTCTTAGTTTGCTGAGCTTCACAGGAGAGGTAACTGGTTTAAATTCAAAATATTTCCTGTAATTCCTCAAATCCAGCAAATGTGTGTTTAATAATAGATTTAATGCTTACTTTTTCTGCTGAGAGATTTCTGAAAGCAAAATAATTTAATCACCATACCTTGACACTGCCTGTGATTGGGTGTAATGTGTAGACTATGCTTAAACAGTGTAGTCTAATGAAAAATCAGCATGTGTTTAGATAATATGAATGGATAATACCTGTCTATATTTGCTGTCTTTTTTCTCTTAAGTGTTTTTCCTTCATTTTAAATGTTCTCAGATTTTCATGGATCTCAATAGTGCTAGCACTATTGTTTTGCAAGTTTTGACCCAAGCTACTAGTCAAGATACTGCAGTGCTGAAGCCAGCTGAGGAACAATTGAAGCAGTGGGAGACGCAGCCGGGTTTTTATTCGGTCTTGTTGGTAAGATACAGTAGAAAACTGCTATTAAGTAAACTCCTAGTAATTTTGAATGTGGCTCTTTAGAATACTCTTGAATCACAACCTTTGAGAAAAGCCTTGAGTTGCCATGGTCCAGCTACTCCAGTATCCTTATGCTGTGCTGTGGTAGGCATTGTCATCCTTGTGTCTCAAAGCAGGCTCTTTTCTTAGGCATTCAGAAGGAGGAAATCAAAATTCTAGCAGCATGAGGAGGTGGGCTCTAATGCTAAACCACTTGTTGACTGGTTGTGAATTGTAGATAGTAGGCAGCCAAGAGAACCCTTGTCAGAGGAATTACCTTTACTAGCCAGTGAGGCAGGGATGCTTGTATATACCATGGCAGTAACCACCTTTTCTTTATTGTGGAGGTTGTGCTTTGACTCTTTTCATAGAAGAAGAGGAGGCTGAGGGGAGGCCTTTCTGCTCTCTACAACTACCTGGAAGGAGGTTGTAGTGAGGTGGATGTTGGTCTCTTTTCCCAGGTAACAAGTGATAGAACAAGAAGAAATGGCCTCAAGTTGTGCCAAGGAGTATTTAGACTGGATATTATGAAAAATTTCTTTACTGAAAGACTGGTCAAGCATTGGAACAGTCTGCCCAGGAGGTAGTGAAGTCACACCTCCACATAAGGAAAGGAAGATGTATTACATACTGATCCTTTTCATGTTGTGTGGTGGTTTTCAGTGGTCTACAAACTTTTTGATGTTTTTCTAAAGGTTGCTCGTTTTCCAGTCAATACCTTTGTTGGTATGTAAGTCTCTTTGCTTTCCAGTGATTGGAGTTCATGAGGGTTTTTTACATTGGCGATTATGTCTAGAAAACTGTTGTTATTAGAGAAAGAAAGTTTGAGAGTATAGGTTAAGTTTTGAATTCATAGTGAAAATGCTTGATGAGATCCCAGGTTTCCATAGTGCTGAGTTCTTTGAAAAGTTTATTTATAGTTCATTAGGCATGGCATCCAGAAGTAGTAGATGCTTTTGACTTGAATCCCTTCATTTTTTGTGCCCCTTCTCAGTGGGTGTCTAAAAGCAGTTGATACGAGTGGTGCACTCTTTTTTTTGTACAGCACAGTGTATAATAAGACAACTGAGCTCATACTTCTTTGCTTCCTAAAGGAGAGAGTAATGTCTCACCCCCTCGAGAGGGATCCATCTGAAGTAGTGGAAAGCAGGAGGAGAGCTCCAGTTCAGAGTAGTACCTGTATTAAGATTCTATAGCCTACCTTTATTTTAGCATTTCCTGGTTGATTAATTTTACAATATTATGATATAAAATAATCCCTCTGTGTTTGTGTGTGTGTGTATATATAGGTACATAGAAGTGTATATAGATAGATGCAGATATATGTATGTGTATAGATACATATCTTTTTAGTAGTAGAAACTAATTTCCTAGAATAAGCATAGGCAAGTTTGAGAGTTGCTGTCCTACAAGTCACTGTTTTGCAATCAGTATTGGTAGTCAGGGTGGTTTTTGACACATGTCAAGACAGTGAAGAAATCTGAAAGCTAGTTTCTGACTAGAATAAGAAATTATTCCTGTATTGTGCAGTGCCACAGACTCCTGAGAGCTGTTTCATTAAAGAGTGTAATAACTGACTGGCGCTATTAATTATTACCCTTCTATTTCCTGCTCAGCTGGACAAGATTGGAAATACAATTGCCCTATATGTTGTTGTTACTGTTGTGGGTTTTTTTAATAAATCAAGTATTAAGGCTAGTGATAAACACTTTTTAAATCTTTAAAAATTAATGTGTATCATGTTTCACTTGTCTGTCAAATGCTGACGAATGCATTTTGTTTATATATACCTGTATATACAGAGGTGTGTGCATTTATACATGTGCCAGTGCATGTGTTGATACAATTTCTATCCTGTCTGTGATCCGTTGAACAGTTTTTAACTTAATCTTTTTTTTTTTTTTAAAAACAGAACATCTTTACAAATCATACTCTGGATGTGAATGTAAGATGGTTAGCTGTGCTCTACTTTAAAAATGGAATTGATCGCTACTGGAGACGGGTTGCACCACAGTAAGTTCTGTTTTTCTTCCACTTAACCTTCTAGGGTAGGTTTTGTTACACTTTGTTACAAACTGGAAAACAGCAAATTCCTTGGTTGATAGAGGTCACTTTAGAATTCATGGTGAAACTGATAGCATATTTCAACATTAGGACTCGCTAATGAACCGTTCTGTTTCCATATTACTACTTAGAACTCTGTTCATGTTTTGCCTTTGAAAACTGAGTTAGAAAGCTATTTCATAGATACCAGATTTTGAAGTGGTGTCATAAGTATTGTCATGTTAACACCCGGACTTTCTGATAATGCCAGACCTGAAAGGTAGGAAATCTCATAGAGAGACTAAGGGAATAATTTAATCAAGCCGATTCATAATTCATATTTAACATGTGCATGATAAAGAGGCAATAGCTATCATGATAGCAAATTCCGGTCTTCATTTTTTTCTGTTGTTCTGGTATGTAAGTTCTCATAATGTATGACAAAAAGCTCTCCCAGGAAGTTAAAAATCTAACCTGTATTATTGAGCACCACATAATTTACTTAAGAGTTACAAACAGAGCCATTATAATTTGTAATACCTATAGAATTATATACTCCTCAGTGTTCTGTGTGAGGTTCATTCTTTTTCCTGTAAAAAGTAGGTGTAATTTCAAAAAGAGTTTCAATTCTCCTTCACAGTTCTCAGGAACTAACAAAGACCTGGAAGTGTTCAGTCTGTCTCTTAAATGCTGGTAATATAAAATAGGTGGGACATCACTGTCAGGTTGTGTAGGGTGCAAATTGGAATTCAAGGTCCAGTTTTTATGCATCATGAATCCGAGCTAGTTCACAAAGTATGGCATGTTTTTCACTGTGTTCTTTGTTTGAGATAGTTTAATTTTGCCTTACATTGTAAGCTTTTTCAAAGATCTACCAAAAGAGGGATAAGCGATGAAATTCTGCATCTGCAGGACGTTTTAAATAGTGTAATACTTTTTCATTATTACATAAAGCACTAGAGGTTTTGTATATGTGGATTAGTATACAGTTGTAAAACTTCTGCAAGCATTTGGATTCTTTTATGTGAGAGGAAAATGCTATCTTTTGCATGGAAGGTGACGTGTATCTTTGACGTTTCTGGTTAAAGTGATGAGGTAATGCTGCTTACCTTGCTGGTACTTAGTAAACAGTATTCAAAGCAATTAAAATACATTATTCCAATGTATTAATATTTTTAGATAGATTCTAGTAGCACTTCTGGTGAAAAAAAAAACATGATTCATTTTCTGCAGAAGTAGTAACTGCAGTTCTGCTGTTTGAACTGAGGTAAAAATTTAATAAGTCTTTCAATGTACATTTCCTCTTGCAAATTTGTGATTAAAAAAAAATCATTGGCTGTTATTTAAGATTCTGTGGGGTACATCTCTATTAAATTTTCAGTGCAACTCCAGTTTTTCCCTTTTTCTATTTTTCTGTCATGAATTTAAAATAAATTTTAAAAGTAATTAGCTGTTGCTAAAGATTCCAGGGCATAAATATGTATTAAATTTCCACTTTATGTCCATTTCTAATTTTCTTTTTAAGTTTTTCATGTGACTTCTTGTCAGTATTTTGCACTTACCTAGATGACTTTTCTCTTAGCAGAATGTGTTGAGGGCATTTTGAGAAGTGCTGCTTCTAAGCTGTAATTTCTCTGTCAATTGTTTTGTGAGCCAGTTGTGGTTTGGATATCATGATTTTTGAAGGTTTCATTGTGCAAGCTGCATTTTAGTTATCTTTGCAAAATTCTCATCTCTCCTAACAGCAGCTGTCCCATGTCCATCCATGGTAGTACCTCAAAGCTGCTTCTCATTTACCCAGCCTCTTTGGTAGAGCAGATGTTGGAGGTGACTGGTTTCTGCTGCCTTTTGAAGGAAAAGACTTATTTTTATACCTGTGCTTTTCTCAATGGGATGCTAACTCAGTTCTATCTGCTTTACTCGGCTGTTAATTTTAACAAACATTGCTGCTCTTTGCCAAATGTAGCTGAAATTTGACATATAGTTTGAAGAATTAAGAGAAGTGGAAGAGGGTTCTTGCAGGCAGATAATATGTTCATACAGCCTTAATTCCTTAGTAAATCAGAGCTAAATACAATTTCTTTTAGAACTATTTGTCTTGAATATTTATGTACTTGTGGAGAACTCACCCAGTAAGTTAAATGCCACTGTTGTTACAAGTGTGCTGAAGTTATTTTCAGTTGAATTAAGCAGGACCAGCTTTAACCATCTTCTACTGAGCATTCATGGTTTCTCAGCCACCACTACTACAAAGCAGGAAAATGTTGAGATTTCTTTGGACAGTACAGGAGTTGAATGTTTCATTATGCTGAAAATACACAGCAACAGAACAGTGAATACAAACAACTTTTTTTGAAGTGATCCTTCTGAAATATATTGCTCTTTGCACATGTTCACTGATGCTGTCTGTCCTATTCATGCTATTTACTATCCAGCTGCCTTGGACTTAAGGCAGCATTTTCCAGTGAAAGTGATTGAGATAGGCCTATGTATTCTCTTTCCTCCTGCTTTCTCAAACAGCTTTCTAGATTGCTGTGGAGAAGAGCCTGGGGTTGTCATAGCCTCTTTGCAGGTGGAATTTGACCTATTTTGTTGTCAGCCTTCTCAAAAGGTGATCTCACTTTATGATTTCTTATGTTTTTATTTTCTTCAGAAATTACTTTTCTTGAATTCAAGTCTTATTAAGAGTTCCTTTTCTTGAACATGTTTCTGATTTTACAGATAATTATTGTTAAACCCTTTATTTTGTGGACTTTATTCTCTGATTTGATTACCGTGTTTGCAACTTCAATAATGATTCTCAAATCCTTGGTTTTTTTTTGCTTGAATTATGACTATAAATACATCTTCAGATTTGGATTTCTGGTTTATGAAATGATAGACTTTTTAAAAAAAGCTCCAAAATAACTTTTTAAGTATTTGGGTATGTGTTTCCCCATACCAAACACAGAAAAAGAAGAGAAACTTTGAAATTACATGTTGTGAAAGACTACAACATAAATAACTTTGAAGTTCATCACTAGAAGAACTTGTTTTAATTTTTGATTTGGTGCAATTCTGTGCTGAAGAGAAGTGACATATTGAATGATACACGCTCTTCTTAACTTCTAGCCTGCCTGTAACTTTTATGTGGAGTTTTGGATCTTTCTTGGAATGTATTAGAGACAGATAAAGATGCTTCTGTTTGGAGCTGGAGTGTGTAGCGAGGGATCCAGTCTCCAGTAGATGCCACCGTTGTATTGTCTAAATGGTGAATTCCTCCATCCCTGTTCTGGTGAACCATTAGAAGTTCTTCAGTACCTGACACATAAACATAGAATCATAAAATGTGTAGGGTTGGAAGGGACCTTTAATGGTCATCCACTCTAACCCCCCTGCAGTGAGCAGGGACATCTTTAACCAGATCAGGTTTCTCAGAACCTCCATCAAGCCTGACCTTGAATGTCTTCAGGGATGGGGCCTCCACTACCTCACTGGGCCACCTGTTCCAGTGTTTCACCACCCTGATAGTAAAGAAGTTCCTCCTAATGTATAATCTAAATCTACCCTGCTCTAGTTTAAAACCATTACCCCTTGTCCTGTCGCTACATGCCCTTGTCAACAGTCCCTCCTCAGTTTTCCCCCTTCGGATACTGGGAGACTGCTATAAGGTCCCCCTGGAGCCTTCTTTTCTCCAGGCTGAACAACCCCAACTCTCTCAGCCTATCTTCAGAGCAGAGGTGCTCCAGCCCTCTGATCATTTCTGTGGCCCTCCTCTGGACCTGCTCCGTCAGCTCCATGTCCTTGTATGGAGGGCTTCAGAGCACGATGCAGTACTCCAGGTGAGGTCTCACCAGAGCAGAGTAGAGGGGCAGAATCACCTCCCTCAGTCTGCTGGCCACGCTTCTTTTGGTGCAGCCCAGGATGCGGTTGGCCTTCTGGGCTGTGAGCATGCGTTGTTGGCTCACGTCCAGCTTTTCATTCACCAGTACCCCCAGGTCCTTCTCCTCAGGGCTGCTCTCTATCACACCGTCCTCCAGCCTGTATTGATGACAAGGACTGCTCCTACCCAGGAACAGGACCTTGCAGTTGGCCTTGTTGAACCTGATGAAGTTCACATGGGCCCACCTCTCCAGCTTGTCCTGGTCCCTCTGGATGACATAACATCGCTCTGCCATGCAGTATACCTCTTGCGCCTGCATTGATTTCTTATTTTCATTACGCTTTGCCAACTTTGCTTGTCATATGTGTCTGTATTGAGGCATTCATCTTCAAGAGTTTCTTTCTTTTCCTTCCTTTGTTTTGTTTGTAATGGCAAAATCTTAATTACAGCATTTTTATTTAAAATAAGTAGCAAATTGAATGCTTACTGCTCTTGGAATATGCATATGATATGACTAATATAATTATTTTTAAAAATTAAGGCAAGGGGCCTCATGAGCTTACAAACCAGGTAAATGATATAATATAGTCAAACATGTTTATTTTCTTTACAAACCAGATTTTAGGTGCTTTCTGTTATGCCTGAAAGTGAGTTATTGTACAGTCTACATTTAATTGAGATTAGATTACTTAATTTTATTAAAAATAGCTTTGAAGTTTTAGAAACCACTTAAAATATGCCTGTATGTGTGGAAATTATATACTGTGGTTTTTCTATTTAAAAAAAGCCACAGAATTTTACTTCCCTTAAATGTCATCTAGTGGCTTTAAATTAATAATTGAAATAGCTCCCATCAGAAAAAAACTTGTACTATTGCAGGAATCTTTGTAAAGGTGATCCAAAATGTCTTTAGGCATAATTCAGTGTTATGTAAAAGTATTTTAAAGCCTGAGTCTTGATAAATGTGGTTTCTGAGTGCCAAAAATTACCTTTGAAAATAAGACTTAGTGTGCAGTTCTGAGTGACCAGAAACAGTAATTTGCGCTCCTTTTACTATACTTAGAATGAAAAATCATTCATTTAGGAAATAGTGAGTATTTGTATTATCTACAGGAGGGGAGGAGTGAAAACTAGAATGTTTGTGCAGATGTTTGATCTTAAGGTAAATCCTACCTCTGTTTTTTATTATTTTGAGATGTATTTTAGTATTTGTTTAGATTAGTGTAAAAGCTGTGTTTTGGGGAGCTTTTAGGCATCGTTTGAAATCTCACTATGTAAAACTAGTAGGTTAATACCTGTGCCTAAGGTTTGACAGCAGGAAGTTGTTCTATTGATGTGTTTAACCTTAATTTTCAGCCACCAGACTTCATTGAGATGTGATTATTGCTTGCATGCTTCTAAGCCATTGCAATGTTACATGAAACTTTCATCTGAACAACCTTGTATGATACCTTAAGTCTTATTATGTACAAGAAACAGCTTTCTAGGTGCTATCAGTAAATGAAAGTGAATATTTTTTTTCTTACTGTATAATCTGTAAATACCAAAAAAGCATTTTTGAAAGCATTTTGTTATGTTTCCTGCCTGTAACTTAAAATAACATGGGTCACAATGTCTGAAGTAGTTCAGGAGTGATATGATACTGTAACTGTAGTTTTAAACTGATTGAGGTCATAGAATCACAGAATGGTTTGAGTTGGAAGGGACCTTAAAGCTCATCCAGTCCAACCCCCTGCCCTGGTCAGGGACACCTCCTACCAGACCAGGTTGCCCAAAGCCCTGTCTAACCTCACCTTGAACGGGAAGTGGGCATCCTCAACTTCCCTAGGAAACCTGTGCCAGTGTCTCACCACCCTCACAGTAAAGAATTTCTTCCTAATATCTAGTCTAAATCTGCCCTCTTCCAGTTTAAAGCCATTACCTCTCATCCTATTGCTGCCTGCCCTTGTAAAAGTTCCCAGCTTTCTTGTAGGGCCCCTTCAGGTACTGGAAGGCTGCCATAAGGTCTACCAGGTGTCTTCTCTTCTGCAGGTCACTAAAAAGGAAGAATAAAGATAGTGTAAAGTTTCACTTGAATGAGAGTTAACCTTTATGGCTTAAAATTTATCCTAATTATTAGTTTTCCTTGCATTTTTGAAGATACAGGAATATATTTTTCACTCAAGTGATCCATATGTTTAAGTGTAGCTGTATTACATGCTTGTAGAAAAGGATTTGTAGGAGAAAAGGATTACTTCTTTTGCAAAAAGAGCTGTCATGTGATACCACAACTGCTTTATACTGGGCATCTTTTTCTCATTACCCATCAGTATACATGCAAAGTCACTCTCAAGCCATCAATTACCACGGTAGTAACTGTATAATAACTGTCTAAGAATAATCAGTTTATAATTTGTACAGATTTCCCTTATTTTCATAATATATCTGGGTAACTTACCCTAAAATTTGTGTTTACAAAAACCTGAGGTTAAAAGGCCTCAAATATTTGTCTGTTTCACTGCTGCCTCTCTTTTTAAATATCTTTGAGATAGTGGAAAAAGAAGAGATACTCTCTTGATAGTTTATCAAACTGGAATACATTAGTTTTGAGAAAATGATGTATAAAAGTAATCTTCATCCAGTCAAACACAGATGCACAAGTGGAAATTATAGTTTCCATTAATTATTAATTTTCCATTATAATTATAACTACTAATAGTGAGAAAGTAATTCTAAATATGAATTGATAGTAGATTTTTAATGATAATAAAATAATATTGTAATAATTATATCTTCACAGTGCTCTTTCTGAAGAAGAAAAAACTACATTGCGTGCTGGACTTATCACCAACTTTAATGAGCCAGTGAATCAGGTTAGTACCGAATAATTAATTATTAATTCATTAATAAAGCAACAAATGCTTGTATTGGTATATAACTTGCTTGCTTTCTTTACAAAGTGTTTAAGAATAATAGTAATAAAGTTGACGAGCTGCTATTTACATGTTACCTTCCAGACAGATCTTTTACATTGAAGTGAGTTGTTCTTCCATAGATCATAATTCAACATGTTTTGTGTCTGGTTTGTTTTTTGTTACAGTAGTAGTTTATGTTGTCCCTCGCTGTTTACGCAGCCATTTGGTGGAGTGGATGTAGATCAAAAATAACCTTTTATCCCTGTGTGATTTTTGGTTTTGATCCCTAGCCATTCTCTGATCTGACTCCCAAGGCAGCAATGCAAGGAAGGGTGCTGGTGGTGGAACAGGAATGAGCTGTTAAGAGTACTGCTGCATAAACCTACATAAGCAGTATTGCTGTTACATGTTTCATCACAGCATTAATGAATTCTTACAGGCATAATAAAGCTTTAGTCTGATAGTGTCTTGTCTTACATAAAGTGACTAATTTTAAGCTACTGTTTTGATTAGAATAAGGATTATTGTTAAATTGAGTATAGAGTTAATGTTAGGGGCTCAGAATATCCATGTGCTGGATTAATTGGTCTTCTTTCTGCTAACTTGCTCATGTAAGTATGAGATTCTGCAAGGAAGTATCTGCTGTTACTTTTAGCTATGTCTTAAAGAACTTTTTCAAAAAAATACAGAAATTATTTGCGTAAGATAAATGTTAAAAAGAAAAGATATAGCAAACAAACTTCCATTATGCAAACAGTTCAGTTTCAACTTTTAAGGATTCTTCAATGGGATTAATGTTATTTGTAGAATTAGACCAACATATTAAAATTGGGTTAAGGTCTTTGTAGAAGGCCTTTGTGCAATGACAACGTTGACTAGAATTTAAAGTTTTTATTTCAAATGCAATTTTAAAAAATATCTTCACATTTGTAATGCAGGTATAGTTTCACTGTAAAAAATATGACCAAGTATTACTTGTATCTTAATTTCAACCAAAAAGCACTATGAAGTATGTCATGTTGGACCGTAAAGTGTTTGTCATTTATGCCACTACTAGGTAGTATAAAGTTTATCAAGTATTTAATTTTGAAGTGGTTACATGAGATTTACGTTTCTAAAAACCTAATGTTAACTGCACTGTGCATAAAACAATCCAAACTTTAATTGTTAGTTTTTCCATATCTCTATTAGAATTTAATCATTTTGCCTGCTAATACAATAGTATGGTATACTTTATAGCCATAAATTCCATTGCTGATTAACAGTTCTGCAGTTCTCAGACTATAGTTGCGGGCTGCGATTGAAACCTTTTTAACTGACATTTTAACAGCTAGCAGCTTTATGTATTTATTTATTTGTCCTTAGGATATTTTTGGGATGTAGTCTTTTAAGATGTGGAGGGTTTTACTTTATGCCAGCAGCCTGCTCCTAAATGATTGCCCAAACAGTTGTTGTGATATTGAAGTATGTTTACAGAGTCAGTCTCCTCTTCTCTCTCTCTTGTTCCCCAATCTGTGTTGTGGATATCTTGATGTTTCTTTTGAGAAGCATCTTTCATTTAGTCCCCAGTCTGGTTGATAGTCCTGAGTTTTAGTATCTTGTGTTCTTTTCCAGTCCTAGATACTTAATAATAGAGTTGCTATCTGCATCAGTGAAAGTAGAAAAATTGTGACTCTTGTATGTATTAAAATAAAAAAACAACCCAAAAATGTAAGAATTAGATGTAGTATTGAGATGTGATGATACGAGCTGACTTCCAGGGGAGGGGGGAAAGAAAATCGAAGTACCATGTGTTGGGAGCATCATTCCATACCTTCTGAAGGTACTTGCCATATGGAGGGAACAGAGGAAGAAAGTACTCCTTGAAATGTATGACAGCAGACTTTTTTTCACTTAAAAAGCCAGGCCTCAAGGAAAAAATACTCTTAGCATCCCTAAGATTCCTTTTGATAGCATAAGAAAGTGACTTTTTCCCTAAGCTGGAAGTGTGATGGTAGATGTAAGGGTATGTTGAAGATGAGAACACCTGCTTCATTAAGATTGTCTAATCAAGGGCCTTTTTGATGTGAACGAGATAAGAACAGGGAAACAAAAACATTAAGTTTGTGGATATTTGAGGTGGAGTTACGAGGTACAATACAGAATTTATTCTTTGGGGATGGGAGTTGTGGAGCAGCAAAGTGGGAGACAGAGAGTATATAAAAAGGGCCTGTTGTTAACCATAGCTAGTCAGCACCTGTGACTGAACAAACCCTGTACTTAATCACCACCATCTGTCTTGTCTTCTGATTGAATCTCTTAACTATCTTTCTGTGTAACCTCACTCTGTCCTTCGTGTGTGTGTGCTGCAAGGGCCTGAGTGGGATTTGGTGCCCACAACTCAAGTCAGATTGTAGAGGTGCTGTAGAGATGCTGCCCTGGCCTGTGGTGTGAGGACCTAAAGCAAGTGAGAGTCTCAGCTCCAGCCACTGGGATGGGACCACGGCTTAAGGGCCTGTGTGCCTGGGGGAAGGGATTGACTCTGTGTAAAGTCTAAAACAGAGGTATGGCAGCCATCTGTATTCAGCAGTCTCTCTTGGTTTGTAGAAAGTGGTTCCCAAATACCCATTTCTTCATTTATGTGGTTTCTAGAAAAATAAATAGTAGTCATGTGAAATTTAAACAAAGTAGCCAGCTTAGTGTTTTGTGTAAATATTTACTATAAACATAAAACGTAACCTTTTTTTCCCTCTACGTTTACTTGCATTCAGCAAACTTAAAAATAGTTTGAGAAAAAAACAAACAAAAATCTAGCAGTCATACTTGGTTTTTTGTTTCAGGTTTTATTTGGCTGTTAGTTTATGCATTGTACTTTTCCTAAATAATTTTTGACTTTGTGATATTTGTATTTTGTTTTTTTGCAGATAGCAACTCAGATCTCTGTACTGATTGCTAAAGTTGCCAGGTTGGACTGCCCAAGGCAGTGGCCGGAACTTATACCCACTCTTCTAGAATCTGTGAAGGTTCAGGACGATCTTCAACAACACAGAGTGCTGCTTACCTTTTATCATGTTACAAAGACGTTGGCATCCAAACGGCTGGCTGCAGATAGGAAACTTTTCTATGATGTAAATAATGTGACACAATGTTGTAGAGTATGCAAACTATGTGTGGTACATGCTTGCCTCTTCTCGGGGTTAGCCGACAGGGCAATAATGGTACATATGTTGAATTTATTGTCTATCTTTTGACACAGAACTGCTCTTAATTTTGGTGGGTATATGTACAGTATGAAATAACTGAAAGTCAGTTCTAGGTTAAATGTTTTTGAGATCTTTATTCATTTTGAATGCAGCTTGCATGTTGTTATAATAACGTGTGTTAAGCAGCAGAGCTCCATCTGCAGCACAATATCTGCATATCAGCCTTATGTTATCATGCTGTACAGCAGATCTTATTATAATATGAATTTGCAGTGGGTTTGGAATGTGCTCTGGATATATAATTCAATGTAGTATTTGAAAAATACCAGTTTTTAAGCTTATCCATATCACAGTATCTTTGGCTTTTATCATCAGTGGTAATATGTTTGGGATTTTTCCCAAATGAACTTTTCTCCAGTTAAAGGCATGATGTGAATGCAAATGCCAAATCTTGTCTCATGGAGATTTTCATTCTCCATTGTAAGAATCCACTGATTAGAACACAAATTTAGCTTTGGCTGTAGGTTGTTGCATCTCCAATCCCATTTGGAGTTAAGTAATGATATGATACAGTTAACTGAATTTAGCAAGTTAAACAACTTTTCCAAACATGTTACATCTGAATTTTCAAAATCTTATTTTATTCCTCCATTTAAAAAAAATATATATAGAACAGATAATGAAGACCATTTCTGAAGATGTAACTGTTTATCTGTGTAGAAAAAGAATTTCTGTCTATGTAATCATTAAGATGAAATTTTAATCATTGGGAGTCATTTTAGTCATCAGGAGCAACTGCATGCTGGCTCTTATAATGGGACAAGCCTGAAGTGATGTTATGTAGCTCTGAGATGCGCATGTAGAAGAACAGTTTTTTCTTTCTCTGCCATGTATAAGTATGGATGAATATAATCTCCATATAGGAAATATTTGTTTATATTTTTACATTTATTAGTCCATTATACATGATCTGGATAATAGAACAGCACAGGTTTTCATTAATTCACATATATTTATTCCAAAGCAATAAGGAGCGAGTGAGACAATTACTTCTTTTCTAGAGCTCTCCTAAATCACGATGTTGCTTAACCGGCTTGGTTATGCAGTTGAAAATACTGTTGATATTCAGAAACATAGCAAAAAAAACTAAACCAAGTGCCAAAGCCCCACCTTTGGCACCTAAGATTGCCAAATCTGTATCATCTCAATAGAGGGAGAAAAAGGAATTTATAGGTCATGAGGTCCAGTATTTGTTGTTAAAGTTGTCCTGTCTAACAGTAGCTTTGGTGTATTTCTACCATCTAAACGGATTCAGAAAGAGCTCAGTTATCTTCTGTCATTTTTGTGTTTCCAAGAAACTCATTAAGTTTGTATGAAACCGTTTTCCTTATGAAATGCCACTTTTTCAGCATGGTGTTTTCTTTGTATATTATTTTATTCATAGAGTGAGACAACTTCAGACATGAAGAAAAGGCTTATAGCACTTCTCTTTTAGAACTGATTAGAAACTGTTTGTCATTCTATGTTTTAAATTGTGTGAGGCAGAAAGTCAGGGTTTGCAGCTGTCAACAAATAAAATCAGTTGCAAGTAGGCATTGTTCAATACTGTTTTAATTAGAGATAGCCATGTAACTGATAACTGTGTCCCAGCGTAAGCTGATTCAGATATAAGCTATGCTGTAAGTGAAAACAGTTTAAGTCCCAGTTTCCCAGATCCCATTACAGAACAAATATGA
>NW_010180928.1:0-313 GCF_000695765.1 Mesitornis unicolor
GAAGGAGCCCAGAGGAGGGATCAGACTGATGGGTGCTGGCTCTGCATGGCCATGGGTGGTGACGGCACGAGGACAAGGCTGGACCAAGAGCCCACAGAAGAAATAGGTAGAGAATAAAAAATAAAATAAATAAATAAAAAGGAGGAATGCCATCACCTCCCTGCCAGGTCTCCCATTCTGTGGGCCACCAAAATGCTTCATTCACCCCCAAAAATCAACCCTGCTTGCCTGCCGCCATCGCTGGCCCCAGCCAGGGCAGCTGAGAGGCGACAGGAGAGCCCCGCTAATTAAAAATGGAAATGAAAGAGGGGCC
>NW_010180928.1:375-2651 GCF_000695765.1 Mesitornis unicolor
GGTGGCAGCGAGCCCAGGCCCTCACGGGACGGGCAGCCCTGGCCTGCACCGAGGGGGGTTTGTCCTCCTTCAGCTTGGGGTTGGACTGGATGATCTTTCTAGGGCCCTTCCAACTCCTAAGATTCTGTGATTCTGTGAAGCAACCTCCAGGCCATGGCTTTGGGGTGACCCACACAGGCAATGGCCATAGCAAGCCCTTGAGTGAAGCTGCTCTCCCCCACCCCTCCAGAAACACGCGGGTTTTGCCCAATTCTCCTGCTTTTTGGGGGCGATTTGGAAGCGGCAGTGGCAGGGCCTGCTGCGGCATTTGCTGAGGGCCGAGCCAGCGATTCTCCCACTCGCTGACTCAGCTCCAGTGTGGCTCCCTCGGCCTGCTGCTAATTAGGCTCCAGCCTCTCATCTAGTTAATAAGCTGCCAGTTCATTTGCATACAAAAAAAACCAAACGAGAGTGAAAGCGAGCGGCTCGTTTTACCTTTAACATGTGGCTAATTCTTATTAAAATATTTAACCTTTTATTATGGCACAGAAGCATCTGTTCCAGCAGAGCCCGGTGCAGGCAGGAGCGGGCAGCACAGCCTGGCAGCAGGACCGTGCCACTGTGAGGGACACCCTATAGAGAGTCCCCACCAGTGCCCAGCCAATGCAAGCCCCTGGGGCGATGGGGACATGCTGCAAAACACCAGGAATTTCAGCTCCTGAAATCAGTCCCTGTGGTTTGTAGCGTTTCCAGAGCCAGACTGGAGCAGTAAGTGGGTAAATCCCACTCAGCTGTCTCAGAACTCATCCTTTGGGCCACCTGCAGCTATTGCACCTCACATCTCGCCCAGCAAAACCAGAAGGGACGTGCTGGTGAGACTCCCCTCTCCTAGCGAGACGCCCCTCTCCATAGGGAACTCCTCTCCCATCGAGGGGCTGGCAGCTGCACAGCCATGACCACTGTATCAAATAGAAGACATAAATGCAATCACCTGTACTAGGTATTTACACACTTACCTGCAGATGCCTGTAGGTAAAGGTCTCTCAGTAGCGTGCTAGCTCCCAGTTCCTACAGCCCCACTGGGTTTTGTAATCCCTGGGAGCCCGAGCAATGGAAAAGCAGGAGGGAACTGCAGTGAAATTGGAGGTGCCACCACCGCAGGGCTCCTCAGCAGGGTCAACAGTCACTGTGGCCGAGTGTGGCCAGTGCCATCGGTGCTGGTGACATAACGTGGGCCCCCCCATTCCCCTGCCCTTGCTACTGGCAGTGTCACCCCTTGGAGGCCAGGCTCCCTGCTATGCAGTGCATGTCATGATAGTGTCAGTGCTCTGCAACGCTGCTGGTGCAGAGGAGCGTGAGGACAAGTCCTGCTGCAGCTGCCAGATGAGGGATTTGACAGGAGGGTGGTGGGCTTGGGAAGGCTCACGCACTAGAGGAAATGCAGAGGGACAGACAGAAGCTACAGCCACTTAAAGCTCAGACTGGCTCCTCCATCCCTCTAACTGCAGGCCATGGTGGTGGCCGAGGAGTTTGCAGGATGCTGGAGCTTTGTGCTGGCATCACCCTCAGGTCCAGGTGTCCCACTGCTCTGCTCTGACCACACCAGTGTTTCAGGCTCTGGGGATACAGATGGTCCATCCTGACCCATGACCTCAGGGTCAGAGCCCCAGCTTGCCTCCCTCCAAGGTTTTCAGTGCTGTCACCTTGGCCTTGTTCCCTAGTTATTGTAAACAGGCTCCTTGCTAAGCTCTGGCTGCCAGGTAGGAGCTGGAAAAATTATGCTTTGCAGGGACGTATCCCAACTCCAACCTTAGACTGGGTGCTGGCACCTCACAGCAGCTAAGCGCCAACAACGACATCGCCTCTGCCTCCTTTCAGAAACCTGAAAGCTTGACGTGCGGCTGGAAGGGAAAAAAAAAACAACAACCCACCGGGGCCAGGGGCTGGCGAGGAGCTTTTGAAGCTGATCGCGGCTGAAGGCTTGTGGGGAGCATCCCGGGAGGCTCCCGCTTCGCCGGGCCAGGTGGAGGGGTGCCTGGGGGCATACCTGTCTGGGGCGATCAGGGCTCAGGCCTGTCTGCTGCGCGTCCTCTGAAGGTCACCAGGGCTGTCCCTGTCCTCCGGCTCTCTCCCGGCTGTGCCGACGCTGCCTTTTGTTGGGAGGTAATAGCTGGTGTGTGACTGCAGCAATAACTCTTCCTCCCTCACCGCACTTCTCGGCGGGATGGCTGCGGCCAGGGCCGCTTCTCCAGCAGGCTGATCCGTGCCCTAGCGGCGTGGCCGGCTCGCCCGGCTTT
>NW_010180928.1:2676-5452 GCF_000695765.1 Mesitornis unicolor
GATGCTGCCCTAAGCCACCGGAGCGGCACTGGGTGGAGAGATGCTGCACCCAGCAGCAGTGCAGTGGGAAGCAGCTGGAAATGGGACCACCGAGCTAAATGCAAAGCAGGACTGCACCAGCACTGCTGCAAAGTGGAGCAGCCTGTGTCCTGCTGCAGTCCCTGAGGATGAGGGCATCAGGAAAGGGCATCTTGCACTGTGGCACTCTTGGTGCGGCACAGCCTGCAAATGTGTGTGCTGGAGCCTGTCCTGTTGGCAGCATCTGAAAAAGCAACCCCACCACGCTGCATCACTCAACCTCTTGCATCAGCAAGGGGGGTTCTCATCTAGGTCTTCCCCTCAAGTCTTGGTCAGTGCCAACCAGCCTGGGCATAGCACCATCCCAGCCAGGGCACAGGAGGGCATGGATACCCAAAGGTATGGGTTGGTGCCTCCGTGGCTGTCACAGGAGCTGTGCACCCAAGAGCCACCCTCACATCTTGGTTTATCACACCTGGGCCAGCTCGCTACGGCACAGGAGACAGCGGAGATCAACTGACATTGGTCCAACACCACCATCAGCGTGAGCCCTCCCAACTCGTACCAGCACGAAGCTTCAAAGCCAAAGGAAATTTTTTTGCAGGGTTTCTGAGAGGGCCCAGCACACTCAGCGTGGGCTGAGCCCATCCCTGATGTGGCAGGATGGTTTTTCTGGTCACAAAACCCCATGGGCACTGCCACCACCCCTGTGCTGGACACCTGCATCTCCAGCAGTGGCCCCCAACCCTTGGCAGCAAGGCGGCCCCTCTCTTTGCCCTTTGATCCCCCCCACCGCTGCTGACAGCTTCCCCGAGGATGTTTTGTTGGTGGTGTCACCCTTGACCATTAGCTCTTCACGCATGACTATAACGTGACATCTCTGATGCGGTGCCGCCAGCAGCCCGCGACTTCAGGGAGCAATTAAAGCCGAATGAGTCACTGCGGGCGAGAGCATCTTTGACCGCACATCTCCACCGCCTTCCTAGCCCCATGCTGCCCCTGCCCCACACTCCCTCCTCATCCCAAAAATGCCCCAAAAATCCCTTTCCCCACCTCTTGGGTTGAGGTAGATACAGGGAGGATCTGTAGGATGGGCAGGATGGCTTCAGCAGGTTGGGAGCCAGGTCCAGCACCAGCAGATGGTGACCCAACCCCAGCCATAGGGTTCTGGGGACATCCCATCTCTGTCTCAGAGAGCATCCCAACCTGGTGGGCTTGATCGAGATCCTCCCTGCTCCTGCTCATGTGCCGTCCTTATTTTAAGACCAGGGAGGCCAACGCGGTGGGTTCTTTATGCGATTAGCTGCTGAGATGAACGTTAATTAGCTTTTGATTTCCATAAAGTATCCCACTGACAGAAAGATTAGTTAAACCTGCTCACCTGTGGAGGACCACGTGGAAATCGGGAAGGGGTGGAGAAGGGGAAAGGAGGCAGGTAACAGGGGGGAGGATGGAAATGGGGCTTCTGAAGTACCCCACCAACCCCTGTGAGGGAGCAAAAGCAGCAGGCCTGCACTGGCTGCCCTTGAGCATGGTGGGGGATTGAGATGTGAATGAGAGGAGGGGAGAAATAAAACCCAGGGTGGTTTCTAGGGCCAGACCCCACAGAAAAGGTCTCTTGCTCTACCAGAGCTCTGCTGACACTCCTCTTCCCCCCCAAGCTGCAAGGGGAGGCCAAGCCACCTTGCCCAGCGATGACACCCACGGCAAAGACAATTCCCAAGCTCTGGGGATGGGGTGGTTGCCTTTTGATGCTTTTGTGCGTTTTCTCCTCTTCCCAAACCCCCCCCCCCCGCTCTGAAGTGGCACCCCCCAAGTGAGCCGGTGCAAGCCGGGGGTGCTGCGGATCTGCCACGTGACAGCCATGGAAGTGAATTGCAAATGACATTTCATTAACGGCTTGAATAAAGCTGTTTTCCCTCTTTTCCGCTATGCCCAAAAGCAACGGTAATCTTTCGTGCAAAGGGCTCTTCAAACCCCAACCCAAATGAGCTGGGGGGGCTCCTCTGGGAGGAGATTTACCCCTGCGTCCTCTCCCCTCCATCAGTGCCTGGCTTTTGGGACAGAGCAATGCTTCTTGCAAAGGAGAGGAAAACAAGTGTGTGAAAAGGGACAGATGCCCACAGAAGGGTGTCCATGCCCCGGAGCGGGGCAGGAGGATGCCCAAATGCTTTTGGGACAGGTTTGGGCTCCCAAACGGAAGGGAGAGCAGCTCACCTTGGGAAAAGGTGTTTGATTCTGGGAGCAGCCCAGCAAAGAGCAGTGCAAGAGCAGCCACGTGCTGTCGGCTCGCACACCCGGGATGCTCGGCACGTGTCGGATGCTGGAGCAGGGACATTGGGGCATCACACCCCCGACCAGGCCGCCGCCGCCCCTCTCCCCTGCCACTGGAGAGGACGGGAGGGATCTGGATGGGAAGCGGCGAGCACCAGCAGGTCCCAGGCCACGGATCCCAGGCTGCGTGGCCCTCGGCTGGGGGGTGTCGGGTGGTGGGAGAGAGGGATGGGGCCACTGTGCCCTTGGAGAGCGCAGCTGGGCACCGTGCGGCGTCCCCGCCACAGCCCCTTGCGAAGCCAGCTGAGACCCTGGGTGCCTGCTTGGCTCACTGTGGCGGGGGGGAAGCACTCCCCCAGCCAGCATCCCACCCTAAGCACCCCCCAAACACCCACCACGGGGTCCCTAAAGCCACGAGTGTGATTCTTTCCCCCCCGTGCATCTGCAGGGACCCCACTCTGCGACCCACGAGGCCAGGCGGGGG
>NW_010180928.1:5769-15270 GCF_000695765.1 Mesitornis unicolor
AAATTCAAAAATCACGTTTTTCAGCCAGTCGAGAGAGTCAGCAGAGCAGCCCAGGAGGGGGTCTGCCGGCCCTGGCTCCCCAGCCCTGCCCTGGTCCTCTTCTTCATTAAGCGAGAAGGTTAATGATTTCAATTAGGGAGAAGGCAAGCAGCTAAATGAGTAGAAATAAAGCTTTTTCTGAGCTGTGGTGAGGAGGGGGCAGGAATGGTTTGGGGAAAACAGGGGCTCATGGGGTCAATGTGGGGCTCCCACAGGAAATACCCAGCTGGGGGATGCAGCAAGAGAAGGTGCCACCCATTCCTCCAGCCCTGGGCTGACGACCTTACAAAAAAAACCCCAACAATAAAGTCCCCACACCTTCCTTCCTGCTGTTCCCCGAGGAATAAAGTCTCCATCAGTGGGACCCTGGCTTTCCTCCAGCCACAGCAGAGCCTCGCTCGCTTACTGGCCCCGATGCTACCAAGCCGTGCCCGTGGCTGAAGCTGTCTTTGGCCTGATTCACTCCAAGAAAAAATACTGCAGGAAGTTAGAAACAGCCCTGTGTCATGGAAAAAGGTACCGGCTTCCTGCGGTTCCACAGGGCCCTCACAGCTCCAGCAAAACCAGTGCTTACCGTATGCAGAAATGACCATGGATAATATCAAGCCTGGCAAATAGCATTGGCAGTAATACGGATAACTTCTAAATAAAGTTCATCTGCCAGTAAATCTGCTGGTCTTCCTCACAGAGGTGTCCCTGCCTGTTAGTGGTGAAGCAGTGAAAGGCAAGCCCTGGACAGAGCATCCCTTGGGATCCCATGGGAGCCCTGGGGGCTGCCCCTCCTCGTTCCCACAGTGTTAGACACTCCCATCAGTTTCCTGGTCTGACAGCAGCTCCCATGCTGGGTTTTTTTGGCAGGTATCTGCAGGCCTGCGACATCTGCTTGGTGCGGTGGCTCCTGGGAACAGAGGGAAAGCCCAGGCTGCAGCAAAGGTGTGTGGCAATGTCCCAGGCAGAGCCATGCATGGGAACACAACCATGCACGCTTAATCTCCAGGGAGTTTGCACTTCAGTGCGAGACAAAGCAAGGGAAAAAAAATGGAGGAGGTTGCTGTTCTGGGGTTTGACTTAACATATTATGGGGCATCTGGGGTTCAAATGGCAAAGGCATTTGCAGGGCTGCGGGACGGTGGGAGCAGGATGGTGGTGCTGTCCGGCTGCGGTGATGACAAGTTGTGCCGTTGGCGTCCTCCAGCACATTTTTCCCTTGTGAGAAACTCAGCAATATCTTTTCCCTGAAAAAAAAATGTATTCTGTGACTCATGGAAAAGGTAAGATAAAGTACAGCCCCCACACTTGAATAGATATGTGGCTATTTTAATAGATGAGGCAATAAATAAACCTGGTAGAGATTTTTCAAGTTTTCATTCATTTTTGATAGAGAGAAATTATTCCGTTTCCTCCATAAATATAAAAAAAGTTCTCACTAGGGAGCTGGGAGCTCCCAGCATAATTTCCAAGTCCCTGAGCTTCACCCCATAGCACTCAAAGGGCCATTTAAAGCCCCAGCTCTGGAAATTGAGGGCTTAGGTGAGAATAACTTGGATTAGAAATCAACCACTACAGAGTTTCCAGCAGTCTGGTGGACGAAGCAGACTAAAAGCCCTAACCCTGGGAGGATTTAATTTTATTAAGTTGATTCATTTACAGCACGCAGTCTTTAAAAATAAGCATTTTAAGCCGATCTCCTGCTTTCGGAAAGACTGAGCCTGGCAGCACAGGGTCGCCATGCCTGTCTCCTTTTTTAACTGTCAAACACGGAGACATCTCAAGAGGCTCAGGGAAAGCAACTCACCTCTCTGCCGTGCTGCCAGCAACAGCCTTCTTGGTGCCAGCCACGGCACGGCAGAGCCCCAGAACTCAGCCCTGGACCTCCAAAATGCCTTTCAGTTCACCTCTGAGATACATTTAGTAACTCGCCTTAATATTGATGCCCTCCATACACATCGCCGCGGAAGGGCTCTCGGCCTTGGCCAGCATAATTATACGTTCAATATTAACAGTCTTCATCCGTCAAAGCTCACCAGCACGTGTCCGTCCTCATCCTGCCAGGCTGGGCGAGTGCTCCGCCATCCCCAAATGCCCCCTGCCAGCCCTTTCAAACCCTCCGGAGAGGAAGCCAAGGATGGTTTTGAGATCATCTTCCAGCGTGTTGTGGTTTAACCTGGCAAGCAGCTAAACGCTGCTGAAACGTCAAAAGGGAATTCTGCAGTTCAGCCCCAGCAAAACCAGGACGAGCGCCGGTATAGGCATGAGACCGAAACATGAGGAGGTGTCAGTCCCCTGTTCAGAAAGGCTCGTTTTTCTCGACTTGTCAGCCTCCTCCTGCCTGATGGAGCAAGGAAGCACCAAGGTGGCTGCTGGTGTTGGCGAGACCAAACAAGAGTGACCCGCGATGGGCACAAGAGCCATCCAGAGAGGATTATGCAGCAAAGGACCTGAAGCCATATCTCAAGTAGCATCAGGAAAAGACAAGGAGTCCTTCTTGATGTGGCATGCTGCAGGTTTGGGAGACCTCTGTGGAGCTGCAGATAGCCCCAGCCATGCAACCCCAATTTATTCTTCTCCAAAGCCTTCAGCTCCGTGAGACCTCGCTTGTTTTGAGACACACTTGCTAAGCCTATGCAAGGACTGGGTAGTGTGATGGCCACAGAGAGGGGCCCAAGGACTCTCCCTCCATCCCATATGCGAGCCCCTTGTGTTGCACAGAGTTGTACCAGTGACCTTGTCTGGGGAAGTCACACTGTCACCATCAGCAAATCACAGCCAGACCGGTGGCACAAGCATCCCCTGTGCCAGCCGGGACCCCGACCCCTGCAGAGGGTGCAGGGGGGGCTCAGGGCAGGGGGTGCAGTCCCTGGCATAGCAGTCTCCATGGGGATGCCGTAGCGAGATAAAAAGGGGTTTTTCTAGTTGATCCTTTATGCTATTAGTGCCTTTTCCTCTGGGTAAGCATGAAGTCTGCCTCTTTCATGGCTGTTATTAAAAAGTCAGGACTAAAATCCCTTTGGGAGCGGGGAAGGCAGATAATCCTCGCTCCTCCTGACCTTCTTTCCCTCCTCTCTTTACAAGGTTATTGCAGCTCCCCAGGAGTAGCTGCTTTACACGGTATACTCCTTCCCCTCTGAAAATAAATGACATTTACACCCCAGGAGTCCTTCAGCCAGAAGGGGCCCTGCAGCCAGAACCGACTGCCCCCCGCCAGGTGCCCCATCACCCACCCTGCATGGGTGGTTATTCCTTGCCCCCCCATAAACAGCAGCTGACAATATACATCTCAAACCTGCTAAAAGGGCAAAAGAGGCGGGGAAGAAAATTTAAAAATTGCCTTAAACCACCGAACTTCTACTCTATTCCTCCTCTGCAGAATAAACAGCTAAAAGCGGTTTACTTTTCCCCAGCGTCGCAGACGTCTGTCCCCAAGGCTGAGAAGCTGCGTGATGAACTCCAGCAACGGAGGGGATTTTTGCCTCTGCTTTAAAAAGCCCCCAAATCACAGGGTTTACACTGGGAAAGCACTGACGCAGCCTTCGCCCCGCAGCTCTGGTGGTGCGCGGGGATGTGGGCGGGAGAGAGGAGCCAGGCAGAGAAGGGAGAGGTGGAGACCACCAACCTCCTGCGCTGGGCTCCATATCTCCCATGGCAGGCTGATCGCTCCTGTCGATGCTGGTTTGGGGCTGGGGATGTGGAAATCCCACGGCTGCTGGGCTGGTTGTGCGAGGCTCCAGCTACCTCTAGTGGAAAGCAGACAGAAGACCATTTCCACACCAAGGGCTTGGTTTACTCCAAGGGGCTCTACATCCGCCCACTTGGAAATCTTATTGCAATATTTAGCGGCAAGAAACACTTCAACCCATCACTCTCAGCTCAAATGTAGATGTGACAGTCTAGCAATTGTCCTGGTTTTGGGTGGCCTTTCTTTTCCAGAAAAGCCATGAGCAGCTTATCCTGCATGGTTGGGTTAGATGCAGAAGATCCATGCTGTTTAAGACCTCAATGAGCCGCTCCTGACAGCTCCAGCATCTTCGGCATCCCCTCAGCAGAGTGGCCAGGGGTTTCTGCAAGACCACAAGAAGGATCAGAGGCTTATTTTTCCAGCATCCTAACACTCCATGGTCCTGTGCCCAGAAACCACTGCTGTGAGGTACACGCAGCCTTCACAATTATGGCTATCGCCTATCAAGAAATAGAAACATTTTTTAGTACCTCCAGCAAGTTCTGGCCCTGCAGCCTCGGGGTCTGCCTGGGAGAGACCTCCTCCAGTAAACCTGGGGCAGGCAGGTGGAAAGAGGGGCAACGAGTTGCACCCAAACCAGAAACCACTTTTTTCATGCTCTTCTTTGCACCATCACTCAAATGCGAGGCGGGGGGAGCAATACCATCTCCCCCAATTTCAGAAATCCCTGAAAAGAGTTGCAAAAAATGGTTAACAAGCTCTATGTGTCAGGGACAAGTGGGGCTGATGGGAAGGATTAGACATTAATGAGAGCCATTTTCTAAAGCATCCATCACTCCGCTTTCATGAGTTTCTTAATGTGGTGGGAACTCTGCCATGGCTGGATTCCTTTTATTTAAAGCAGAGATAAAAAGCTGGAGAGGTATTAATATTAATTAAGAGACAGACATTTGCAGAAACTCTCTTTACCCCGCGTCACACCCAGCTCTCAGTCCCACTTCAGGGAACAACCAGATTTTTTCCAGAAAGAACTAAATTGTTCTGCAGAATTTATGAGTCTTTGTCACTTCTGCTGTAACTTTTATCCCACAGGGCAGGAAGCGAAGGCTGCACCAGATGAAAGCTGCTCACAACCCAATTCTCTGTCCTGGGGCGCGTTGTGAATGTTTCTGTTTTTCTTGAAATTCCTTGTGGAATTTCTGAAGGAGGAAAAAAAAAAATCCTGCCCTGATGCTGAACTAAAGTCTTAATTTTTGAAAGGCAAGAAAATGAAAAAGTTGGAGGGAAATGCCTTCGGTTTGCATGCTTGCCTGGGGAGATGCGGTGAAGGGGAGCTCCAGGTGTGGGGCAGATGCTGTGGGACAGAGCTCTGCAGTGGTGGAGGGGACATGGCTGGTGGAACCTCCTCCTTGGGTAGAGTGTGGACAGCAAGGACACATGTGAGAAGTTTCCCATCTCAACATGGTGCTTGGCCCATTGCAAGTCACCTCGTGGTCCTTGCTGGCCACGGGAGGGTTAATTCCCAAGCCCACAGAGTGCCACGGCTTTAATTGATGGGTGGTAGAGTTGCCCAGTCCTGGTCTGCTCGCTTCGCTTTTCACTGCCGTTTGTCTCTTTGGGTTTTTGTCAAACTTTGTCCTTGATCTGTGCAAAGCGGACTTCACAGCCAAACGCTGTCTCAGGCAGCCATCGCCAGATGACAGCAAGTAAAGTGACGAGCTGCGGTTGGGAACTGTTGAAACGAAATGATGCCCTGGAAGCACTCGGGCAGACACGTCTGTACCTGCGCCACTGATAACAGATGGGGAAAGTGAGAACCAGGAGATGCTGCTTCTTCATGAGAGCACCGCACCGTGAGACCTGGGCTGCTCCTCCTGATTTTCTGTATCCAGCTTAAAAGAAGAGGTAGAGCAGAAGGTAACTGCTGAGGTTAGTGCAGGCTCCTCTGTGGGTATCCACGGGGCCATAAGGGTGTCCTTTATGTAATCAGGTTTGCCAAATCTAGAGGCAACTCACGCAAAATCCATCACAGGAAAGAATTAGGCTAGAAAGTGGGTAGCACCATGGTATTCTTCCCCTGCACATGTGGTCAGACAGACGCTCCTGCTTGGCTTGACCCCTCCTAGGAGCCACTGAAGCTCCAGGACCCCAAGGTCAGAGTGAATCAGCCCTGAGAGAGCCACGCAGCACAGATGGCCAAGGCAGGAATGAGCTGCCCTATAAAAGCTGTCCCATTGCTTTATAAAACAAAGCAAAAAATAAAGCTATAGAGCTCATAACTAAGTGAGCTGAGGATTTTAGATGGAAAAACCTGCTAGATGATGAAAGGCAGAGGTAGCCCCTGTATTTATTAAAGGGGTTAGAATAGGGCTAGGCTGGGGGAGAAGCAAAGGCAGAACAAGGTCATGTGAAATAGGGAAACCGAGGCACGCAGGCCTGCCTCACCCTAGGCTAACTCTGATGCTTGTGTTCACACATAAGTGATTAGAGAGCACAAACACAAACACTGCAGGAGACCTGGCTGTTAAACACAACAGGCAAACCCTGCCCTAGGCATGCCCTCAGTAGAGCCTGAGGGGATGGGGACCCCTGCACAGGGAGAAGTTGCTTCAGGCTGGGGGAGGCCCCCCTCTCCTCTTGTTCCTCAGCTGAGCACCACGCACCCTGGGAGCAGGCAGAGGAGTGGGGATACACTGCTGCCTTATTTCACAGAATCATACCGTGGAAGGGGTTGGAAGGGACCTCTGAAGATCATCCAGTCCAATCCCTGCCAGAGCAGGATCACCAGAGCAGGTCACACAGGAACGCGTCCAGGCGGGTTTTGAATGTCTGCAGAGAAGGAGACTCCACAACCTCTCTGGGCAACCTGGGCCAGTGCTCTGTCACCCTCACAGTAAAGAAGTTCTTCCTGATGTTTAGGCTGAACCTCCTGTGACACAGTTTGTGACTCCATTTCCCCTTGTCCTGTTGCTGGGCTCAACCAAGAAGAGTCTGGTCTCATCCTTCTGACACCCATCCTTGAGATATTTATAAGCACTAATGAGATCCCCGCCCCACCCCTCAGCCTCCTCTTCTCCAGGCTAATTTCACGCCACTGCCTCCTTAGTTGCTCTGAGCCCAGCTTCAGAAATAAAAATAAATGGGAGAAAAATAATAATTAAAAAGATTAACCTTAGTAACCTTGGGGAAAACTTTAGCCTGCTAAAATAATGCAGTGATAAATAAAAATAACCAGCTCAATAGAGAGGGGAAAAGCAAATTTCACAGTCAGCGATGAAGAAAAGGACTGCGGCCCACCCCCAGCCGAGGCCTTGGCCCCGCAGCCCGGCTGTCGTTCGGGGCTCGGCCACAAGATGGAGGCTTCTGCCCGCAGAGCGGAGCCGGGCAGCCCCGGAGAGGCCCCAGAGGAGTCCCCGGCCAGCTGTGGGATCCCCAGCCGCTGTCTCCCATCACCTGGGTGCATGCTAGGGCTGCCCGGGTGTTGCGGTGCTTTGGGACCTGGCCCCGGAGCATCACTGAAGGTGACCTCTGGATCCTCATCCTCTGTTCCTGAAGCCAGGCCACCAGTCGGGTTTGCTGCAAAAACTAGTAATTTGGCTTGGTGGAAAGCTGGAGCAAACTTAAAGGAGTGAGTTTCTTCTGCTGTCCCCCCGCCAGCACCACTGTCCTCAGGAGCCAGGGACTGGCTGTGCAGGCAAAGCGAGCTGGTGTGGCTGACCCTTTGCGTGATGCTTCTGACTGGAGGGGACAATGTTAGGAATTACACTCATACCTTCCCAGAACGAAAAAAATCAAGTATCGGCAAAATTGAGCTGTTTTTTTTTTTTTCAGCTGGCTAGCAGAGAAACTGGGCACAAAGCAGGCTGGTGGATGCTTGCTATTCCTGTGCCTTTTTGGTGAGGCAAATTGCAGCAGCAATGCCTGACTTCTGCCCCATACGCTGAAACAGAACAGGAAAACCTCCCCAAACTCCCATTTTTATTAAAATCTTTCTGGATAAAAGATATTGCTCTCTATATCATTTAGAAGTTGTAGGTCTTTCCAGGGCAGGGGAATCCTCTTTCATATCTGCCTGAACCCCTTCCAGCTGCAAGCACAGGCACCGCCTCTTGTTGTCCCCTGGGGCGCAGCTGAGGTGCCTGGGTCTCGGGGTAGCCCATTTCCCATGGTTGCCCAAGCCGGAGTGGTGCCAGGGAGGGATCCCATTGATTTATAGGCTTGTGTTGTTTGTGCAAGGGATGAGAACAAAGTGCCCTGCCTTTTCAATCTCTTTCTTGCAGTAGCCAAAACCTGACAGAATTAACACTTTCTGGTGGAGTGACCCATCGTCATCGCCCTGCCATCCCACAGGTGGGACAATGTGACCCAAAGGGACAGCGTGGGGACAAACACCTATTGCCACCTCAACAGGGCCACTGGACCCTCACATGGGGCAGGGTGCCGCCACGGCCCCGAGGCGGAGGTGATTAATTAGTGGTATGGTGGCGGTGAACATGTGTCGGCCTCCACATCTGCCCCTCAACAGCAGGGCTCCATAAGCGAGGTGTCACCGCTTTCCCGCTCACCTCCTTCCTCGACGTAATCGGCTGCGACATCCGCACCAGCTGCTCCGAGAGGCAAAAATGCCAGCCAGTCCCTGCCCAGCACCCCAACCACGAGCAGCTCCTGCCATGGCACTACCTGGGTGCATGGAATTGGGTCCCCATGGTCAGCCATGGGGTCAGGAGCAGCAGGTGGTGGCACCTATATGGCCACCCTCTGAGTGGGTCCCTGATGCCAAGGCAGTAGGGGAGCAGAGCCAGGTGAGCGGCAGCCATTCCACACCCTGGCTTGCAAACCTTTGGCTGTCAGAGGACAAACACAGCCAGTTTGGTTTGTCATGCTGCATTAGTGATTAATACAAACGTTAATGGCATGCTGGGGGTGACTGGCTCAGCAAAGCCGTTTGCAGCTGCTGTTAGATGGGGTGGGACGATGAAAAGCATTTGGAACCTTTTAGCTGGTACTCTGCGGGCAGAGAGAGAGGGATGGCTGCCACACACCGTGCTCTACTGGCAACTACCACACATGCAGACTGGGCTTTTGATCCGTAAGAAATTTTAAGGAGCTGATGGGACAAGTCCTTCATTATCCCTGTGTGAGTTCTTTCATGGGATGCACTGGGATCTCACCACTCCTGGGTAGACCCCGTAAAACCCCATCCTTTCCCCCACAGACCCAAAGTGGGAAAACCCCTGGTTAAGCATCATGCCCCAATTTCCCGAGTCAGGTCTCGGGAAGGGCTTCCCACAAGCTCCACAAGCAAGGCAGCCGCCACCGCCTGGCTTGTCCTCCCCATCAGGAGCCCTCCCCGCTGCAGAAGCCCTCATCACGTCTCTCTCCTTCACCTGTCTATTTTCACAAAACTTGTAGGAACTTAATTATCTTTGAGACTTCTCCCCCTGTCAAAGCGGGCTGCAACGGGCCAGAAAGCTTCAAGAGATAATAAAGGGGATGGACAGGCGGCGAGCACAGGAGCACAGTCTCCTCTGCAAGCAAGGTGAAAACCACACCTCCCTCCCACCAAAGCCCTGGGCCAAACCCAAAAGCAAGGGCAGGATGAACCCTTTCTCCCCGACTCACCGCTCCCGTAGCCACAAGTGGGAATTGAGCGGACGAAGAGGCGAGAGATGCTGGTGCCGGTCATCAAGCAGCGGGCCAGTAATAACCTCATTATGAGGCTGGAGATGCCGGGGAGGGGGGCAGATGCCGTCCTTCTGCCACCCGCACGCCATCGGCAGGGTGCA
>NW_010180928.1:15455-38068 GCF_000695765.1 Mesitornis unicolor
TGGGGCTGGGTGGGGGCACGGCTGGTCCACAACGTGCTTCCAGGTTGCAGACTGGTGCTGCGCTCGCCAGCTGCCTGGCCAAGGCAACTCCACCAAGTCTCAGCGTGCGATCTCTCTGCCGGAAGGACGAGCTGGAAGCAGAAAAGCTCTCATGTCTCTGTGCAATGCTACAGCCTCAGTGATCCTTGCAGGGCCGAGATGCTCAAAGCACCCAGGTAACTTCACCCAGCATGGGGCAGCCAGACCCATGCCCTGGGACATGGGGACATCCCACTGCGAGACAGTTCGGTGCTGTGCCATCCACCCCTCACTTTGGGTGCCCAGGGTGTTGAGCACAAGTCACCTTAGGGACCGAGGGTGCTCTTGGTCAGTCCCAACCCCTACCACATGCAGGATGCATTTACTGCCAAAGCAAGGCAGAGAGATCCTCCAGCAACAGCAGCCAGAGCTCTGGGATACGGCCCAGGCAGGCCCAAAGACAGGAGAGGGACCAAGAGAAAGATGAGCCCAAGCCAAGAGTCACCACCAAGCCAGAAAGGAGAAACATAAGCAGAGGGCAAGGGATGTGGGACCACTTGGTCACTTCCTCCTAGATCCCATCTCCAGGAAAGGTGCCCCCAAACACCACCCCAGTGTCCCACACACCTCCTGTCTTTCCAGGGTGAGACACACATCCCCTGGAGACACAAGCCTGTGCTTTCCATAAGAACACAGCAAAGTACAAGACTCTGTGTTTGCCCATGACAAGCAACACTTCAAGGTCGGGTGGATATTCCCAGCCAGAGATGTGTTATCCAACAGCATCACAATGGTACAGCCCTCTCTTGAGAACAAGGGCTCCCCCCATTTATTACCTAAGGACCAAATCACTTAATCGTCTTCAGCAGGCCAAATATGGCAGGAGCATCACCAGTTGTGGTGGTTTCTGATCCCCCTTTCCTACAGAGTCTATGTTCACGGCTATGGGCTCCTGACATCACGGTGTGATCCACTGCAGCTGTTCTGCCAAGGTGACAGTGTGAGACACCCAGACCCATGTATCACAGGAACAAGAACCTGAATAAAACATGGGTGTTCTGCTCAAGTCTGAGCACCCTTGAGGTGCTGCTTCACTGCCACTGAGGACTTGCTCTGGACATCTGAAGGAAGAGTGCTGAGCAGCAGGAGGGAGATGGTGGAACCACATCATCATGGGAAGAGATGATCCTATGTATTCCTCTTATCCAAGTGCCTAAAGCCTGAGCAATATTACCATGCTCAGGCTATTCAGCCACTCTGATACGGTCTTTGGTTTTGGCTACCCAGCACCATCTGGATCAGAAGCACCAAAATATTGAATTAAGCTGTTGACAGAAGGATGGGGGACATCCCTTTGCACTCTGCTGGTCTTCCTGCCTCCACCTAGGTATTTCTGCCACAGTCCTTACCAGGAAGGTCCAGCTCTCTTTCTAACCACAACAATTTCTCCCTCTCCACAGGGAATTTGTACGCCGGTCCTGCCAGAGGGACCCACCCGGCCCAGCACGGGTTCCCTGGGCTCCTGCACCCTTCCCAGCCACACCAGGGGATGGCTCTGCTCTTGCTGCAGCTGCATCAGTGCCTCTGCTGAGAACAGTGGCTCTAAGCAGGCATCCTCAAGCTAATGTTTGTCTAAAGCAGCATTCCAGCCTCAGCAGGGATGAGCTCTCCCAGCTGCTCTAAAGCAAACCAGGACACCTCCACACCAAAACAGCGGCGGCTCCCAACGGTCAGTTCCCAAGCCGCAGCCATTCGTGTCATGGTAGAACATGGAAATGGGATTGTTTTTTTTTTCCTGAAGTTATCATGCACTTGGATAAAGCCAGGGAGCCTTTTTTTTTTTTGGAGGAACAATACAAACACCCCCTCGGTGCCCTCCAATTCCCCCACATCCAACTCGTGAAGCTGGCACAGCCTTGCCAGCCCCTTGCCTCTCACAGACCACCATAGGGATGCCCTAACTGCCAGCAGAGCTGAGAAAACACCTCTGCCTCAGAGCCACCGCATTTATGGAGGTCCTCAACCCCACAGAGGGGAGGGGAAATGGGGGGTAGAAAGCCCTGACTCGGTCCAAGGGCCGGAGCCCCAAATGAGCAGCATTTTCGCACTAATTGGGGCAAAACAGGGGTTTTTTCCTTCTTTTGTCCACACAGGCTGCGATGCAAGGGAAGGAGCTTTAAAGGCATGCGGTACCTGTGCGAAGCAGAGGGGGTAGGGGGGTGTGTGCAAGCGTACAGAGCTATTAATTAAAATTGCTCAGTCAGATGCTATAGAGAGATTAGTTGTCACATTGTGTTAATGGCAAGCTTGGCAACACCGCTAGAAGGGGCAGGACTGCCCGCCGTCCCCTCAGCTGTTCAAGTGCCACGTTTATACCCAGCCAGAATGACTAATTGGCAGGTTTTGTAGAACAGAAGCCCCCTTGTTATTGGGAAGAGATCGGTGCCTTAATGAAGGAGAGTGAGGAAGGGAACACGCAGGTACCAAGCTGCCACAGCCACCTCCAAGGCGGAGGTCCCACGGGGAGGGACAGCTGCAGTCCTGTCCCTATGGTGAAAAGGCACTGGCAGGCTGGAAAAGCCCAGGGCCACAGGCTGGCTCAGCAATTGGCGCTTCACCAGCGCTGCAAACCTCTGATGATGCTCAGAGCCCCAGTGAAGAGGTGAAAATGTCTTCCTGAACCACCCAACCACAGGGGATGAGCAGAGGACAGGGGATCCCTTGCCCTGCAGTTCATTCTTCTCAGTAGGGAGCGGATCATTTCTCCTCGGTTTTGTTCCCTGTCACCTTTTTCTTGCTGCAAGGAGGAAAGAAACGCAGAAAAACGCTTGGGGAAGCTTGCAAATGGCAGCACCAGGAGAGCTTTGTAGTCTTGGGCTGGGCAAGCACAGAGTCCACCCTGCCTTGCATCAGGGCATGGATAGGAGGCCCTCAGTGCCTGCTGTAGCTGTCATTTCTCCCTCTCTTCCCTTTTGGGGTCCCCTTCCAAATTTCTATTCCCAAAATTAGCTCCTCTGTGAAATGGGAAGAGCTCCTAGTCTGGGTCTTCTGTCCCCTTCCCACCAGCAACAGAGAAATGCTGAGCTTTGTGCCTGGGCACAGCCCCTGGCAGAGGTTTTTTTTGAACACAGATGTTGGTGAAGCAGGAAATCCTTGAGATGTTTGGTATGAGTGCTGCAGCCTACAAAAGGCTCAGCTGCAGTGGACAGATTTTCTGCTTTTTGAGGGACAGCCCTGCCCCGAAGGGGTAGGAAGCAGAGGAGAATGCTCTTCCCTTTTTGCAGAGGAAGAAAACTCAAATGTGGAGCCACAAAAGTGTCCAGCACCCTCAGAGCCTACATGATTTATGCACCTTGAGATCTTCTCCAAGTTGATTTGATAAGATGTCCCTTAGAAAAGTGATGGGTGGAAATCTGAGGTTCAGCATGACTGTGCCACCTAGTCTGGAGGCTTGCCTAGATGGTCCCATCTAGGTGTTTGCATGAGGTTTTCAGTCTGCTGATCAGCCTGTTTAACACAACCAGCATAGAACCCACAAGTCTGCTTCTGCCTTGAACAGCTGGTTTCCCCCCACCCCAACTCTGGCTTTATTTTGTGGGTTCAGGCTGTGCTGAACATGGAGCAAGGGAGCACATGAGGATGCTGTCATAGTGCAGCAAGTCTTTTCTTCTCCCATCAGCCTTAGTTTGAGAAATATTTAAGGAATAAGACTGGTGTTAGGGGTAACAGCAAGTTTCCAAGTTGACCTGCTGCCTCAAGCTGTAACCCTCTGATGGCCATCAGTGAGGACATCAGAACTCCCACAGCTGCCAAACACACCCCATGTGCTTGCAGTGAGAAGTTGGCTTCCTTCCCATGGAGGGGTGGCACAGGGCAGAGGGGGACTGTCATCTCTCTGCTACCTCCAGACAGTTCTTTGGGCCAACAGCATCTCACCCTACACAGAACTTAACAGTGATCTTGGGTGAGAAGCAGTTTTTTACCTGGACCAAATGGCATGGCTCCATGGCAAGATGAAAGCTTTTGGGGCATGTTGTGTGTTCTGCAGAGCTGCAATATCTGCATAGTAGCTAGTCTAAAGCTAAGCTTGACATGAACTGAATTTAAAGCCATAGCCAGGTGGAGTCATTTCAGCCCAAACCTGAGCTCTGTGCTGCCGTATCTGTTTACTGCTACCCAGCTAGGTTCTCTTAAATTTAGCTCAGTTATACCTACCCTCCAGCCATCAGGAACCTCAGCTGTGTATCACAGCCATGATTGTAACCTGGCCATTTCACCCAGCCTCCCTCCTGTGGATGAGGATGAGGCAGAGAGGTCACCACCACCACCACTTGCTCTCTGAGGCCTGAAGGCCAGATTTGGGTGGGGTTTTGTGGTAGGTGGAGACACAAAACCACCCACAGCACTGGTGTCGTTCACACCTTCAAACAGCCTGGCCACAAGCAGTTTTCGGAAGGTCACTGCATAATGCCTATGCAGAGTCTTGCAAGTCATCTCCCTGGGCCTCAGGATCTACTTGCAGGTGACCAACCTGCCTCGTGTGTTATTCCTTAGCACTGCACCGCAAACAGAATGTGTACCTTCTCCATGTGCTTCCCTCTACTGCTTGTTTCCTGCTATTTTACCTGTTTCTAACTTTACCATTTCACAAGTCCTTACACTAAGCAAATTTCTGCGAGTCCCTCATTGCCCATGGCAGAGAGAGTAAGGGAACATGTCCTGGAGACTTTGCTTCCTTTGCAACTAAGGCTTCTGCAAATGTCTACTTCATCTTTTGTTCCCAAGATGTCATACTGACCTGGATGGACCCAAGCAAGGAAAGCATTGCAGTGGACTGAAAAAAAAAACAACCCAAAAAACAGTGCTGGACCCAAACCTTTCTTTTGTTCTCTGTTTTCGACCACTTTAAGTCATGTACTGCCATCTTCTATATGGCGGTTACCTGTCACAGAAGACACTTTGTTCGTGTATTTGGGGCCAAGGTCTAATCATTGAATGTAATAGGGCAAGATGAGTGATAGATTGACACAATTAATTTCCATGTTCCCTCTAGTAACATTGATTTTAGGGCATTCAGTCTTTACAAGTCACTGAATGCAAGGGAAAACTTGGCTCTGATCTTTCCAGTAAAGGTCAAAAGGGTGCTCAGATCTTCGTATGGGACCTGAACTGTTCAAATGCCCTTCAGGGTTTTGAAGTCTGCCCCGCTCACACGGGTCTAGGAACTGCTGCTCAGGCTGCATTTGCTGAGGAAGGACCTACTGAAGTCCTGTGGACACATCTGTGGTACTATTTGAATGCTCAAAACTTTCCTCACCCTGTCCATCTACAGTGCACATGTATAGATTGAGTCTCACTGGGTAGTGATCTTCTAAAGATTGGCTCTAACACTCAATTCTTTTCCATCTTGATCTAATGAGGGACTGATGTGACCAGCCCTGCTCTAATAGCCCTTACTCTGCATCACCAGCTCTCACTAGCAAGATGTCTGCTCTTCCCATCCCAGCCAGCAGGACACAGGTCCCATGAGAGGAGCCACAAACAATCAGTTAGTAGATGGGTCCCACCTGGCCTTTACATTGCTGGAAGATGCTAAGAAAACAACCTGTCAGGAGGCATCTATTCTAGCCCTGCTTATGATCACTGGTTGTGTCCTCGGTTACGGTTTGGGGCCTTCAGTTTGGGATCTGGTCTGATTTTTCTCCAGGCAGAGAACTCCACAGTCCTGTGATGTTCAGTCAGAGGGTGGAGAATGGAAAACGCTGTTAAAGCAGCCAATGAAGACTGGTTTCATGGTTCACAACATAGATATAGCCCAGCTTCAGAGAAACTGGGAATGGTGAAATAATAAATTCCACAGTTTACAGCTTCAGCCCCTCTAAGGCAGCTCTGACATCTGATGTACTCTCCACACACAGAGTTCTCACATCCTATATTTCTCCAACCCTCCCTTTCATGAGCCCAGCACGGAGACTTGTTATAACAGCCCCAGACGCATTGCCCACCATCACCTTATCTCCCAGAACTCTGTCTAGTTTCTCAGAGACCCATTGCTCTCTTGGCCTGTTGGGTGTGTGCCTTATTTGTAGCCATTTTTCCCATATATATTCTTTTATATATATATACAAATCCATCATATCTCTTGAGACAAAACAGCTTCTCAAATACGTGTTTTCTTTTTAGTCTAGACATGCATGCAGATACTCTCCCCTCCACCACACTTTTTTGAAAACAGAGGCCCCAGATGGGGAGACCAGGGTACTTTAGACACAAGCAGGTTGAAACCAAGTGACAAATGGAGAAGCAGCTGATTTTCAAATCCAGCCTGGGTCTGTTCTTGGAGCAGGCTGTAGCAATCAGCACAAGCTGCTGGGCTCACCAATCTAACCAAGGATGCTCCCTGACTTTGTATTCCCTTATGGATCCATCCCTAAGGATGCTCCCTGACTCCATACCCCCTCCAGCAGACCTTTCCCTGTCCCCAGGCTGCCCCATCCTTCCCTCCTCACCCTTCCTCCATACCCTGTTGTTAAACAATGCTCATCCTAAGAAAACCACCCCAGGAGCAGGTGAGCGACCGCCACAAAGCAGCCCTGCTATGCACGGCATCCCCGCTCGTGAGCCAAGCCGGGAGATTCACCTGTGCGGCCCAGACAGTGAAGAATTGTTTGGAGCAAAACACTGTGCAATCAAGTGGAGATAGCAGAGGCAATGGGGTCAGGCAGGCTGCCTGGGGCATCTTTCATCTCCAGCTTCGGGAGGTGGGGCGTAAAGTGCGCGCTGGCCAGGCCCGAGGTGGGCTCAAAGGCAGCCTTGTTCTGCCAGCTATCTGCCATCTCTCTGATGTCACACGTTTCATTTGGGCAGCTCACTTCAAAGGCCCCCTTCTGCTGTTCCCTCCCTCCTCTTTCTCTCTTCTAGACTTGGATTTTGCTATTGGAGGGATAATAGCTCAGCTTTCCAAAAAGCATTTTGCTGTGCAATAAAAAAGCAAAAAATATCAAAGATGCTTAAAGAGCAGCTGCCCAAGGTAACCCAGTTCAAGCACTGCAGGGCTGGGACAGCCACTGGGGAACCAAGGCCTCTCACGCTCTTCACAAGCAGCAGCAAATCTGGGCCTACCCTGCCTCACCTAGCACCCCAAATCCTTCTTTATCGATAAGGGACTCTCCATTTTACCTGCTACATCTTTGTCGTGGTTCCTGCCCCAAGCAGAGGTCTGGTTTTGGCTAGAATTTCTAGGGCAAGTGAGCAACCCTTGAACCATATTGACCACCTTGGCATATCCATGGCAGCAGGGCACACAGCATCCACCTCTGCAGCACTTATGGGGTGCCTTGAGGCACATCCTGCAGGCAGAAGGCCAAAACACCAGCCATGATGTGTTGGCCATGCCAAGACAAGACATCTTGCTCAGCTGCAGCTTCTCGCTGAACAACTGTATCTCTGCCAAGCTGCACAAACTTGTCCAACACTGCGCAAGAGAAAGATGGCATTTCCAAAGGCTAATAAGACTCTGGATGCAGGCTGCCTACTGGGAGAACGTGCATCGCAGTAAGCAGAATGTATTCAGATACAGCCTGGCAAAAAGAGCCTGGCCAAAAGCAGTTTCCAGTTTTTGTCCTAAGCATGCAGAAACTCATGTACCCTCAATTAAGTACTGGGTGATTTCTGTCATCTGGTTTTTGAGTTCAAGGAGGCTGGCAACTGCAGTTTCAAGGGGCTTTTGCCACAACTGGAAAGTGTAGCAAGTATCTTCTTGCACATACCGTGCTTCCAGAAGCAAGGGATTTAGAAGGGGAGGAAAAAAGCAATGGGAGGTGTGCTGGTACCCAGCAGGAGAAGCTGGAGAGAAGCTGCTTAAGTTGCATCCCCACACAGTTACCCACATCAGCACACTCACTGCCACGCACCACCCCCCTTTGCATGGCAGCCACTTCACCACATGGACATTCGATGGCTATTCCTTGGCTCCCTTCAACACTGATGTTGTTTCAGTTTTGGTGACAGTAGTAGGAAAAGGTGCATCAAAATCCAAATTAAAAGACGTAAAATATAGTATAAGGAAGGAAAAAAAATCACATCCACTCCAGGCCCACCAGCCTGTTGACCCCTACCCATCATGCATGGACTCTGGGCCATGGCTTCTTCAGAGTAAACCAAGCCTGCCTGAAGGGCAGCTATAACAGCTTTACTCACATGAGCGATGCTCTGATCCTAGCCGTCAGACTGCACAGGCAGCAGCCCCTGAGGGTCCTCTGAATCACTCTGGCTTCTGCTCACACCCTAACACTCTCCCCTGGACAGACAGGAGCTGAGATGTGCTGCTACCCCTCCTCTGCCCAAATCCTACTAAGGGACCTCCAGCCTCAAGCCTCAAGCCCCTTCTCAGCAGTGCCTCACCCCATGGGGACAAGGGATGCAACTCGCATTGAGGAAGACGTTTTGAGGCCTCAGGGAACATAAAGTCAGAAATCCCAAGAGGTCATTTCTTAATGCTGACAGCTTGGAGAGAGGTGGAGGTACCCTGAATACAAGCAGCCGGTACTCCCCAAACCAAGCATCCATGGGAGGATTTGAGGGACTTGCAGAACTTACTGGCAGGTATTAAAAGTTCACTGGGGCTGTAATAGCAATCTGTCAGCCTGCTGCTAATCCATCTTGACAGAAACTTTATAAGAAGCTGAAGCGTGTTAAATAGTCCTGGAGTTGAAGCAGAGCAAACGCAAGGAGGGTCGTTTAAAGCAAAGGCCCTTTCCCTTGAACTTCTGACCAAAAGCCCGAAGGCCAGCTCAGGATTTGACTCTGTGAAGGGCTTCTCTCCTGGAGGAGAAAAAGGAGAGACTTTTGGAAAGCACCATCACTCAGACAGCACCGAGCAACACCCTGAGCACCCGGCGGGCTGTCCCGCGGGCAGCTGGTGCACAGGCAGCGATGCACAATAGCAGCTCTGTGTGCTCGGAGAGGTGGGGGACAGCACGCCGGAGGGGTGCTCACGGGGACCATCTGATGCACCTGCGCTCACCTTGGAGTCAAGAATGCAAATAATTCACATCTGCAAATCCTGGGAAACCCATTAGTGCTGAAACTGGATCTGTTCACCCCGCGAGGGAAGTTTGCCCAAGTCCGCGCGTCGCTGCAGTTTCGAGGACGGTTTTATCGGCTGGTTATCACAGAGCCCTCTGTCTGGGCTGCGTCATGCAGGTGGTGTGTCGAGAGCGGCGTTTTGTGTCCTCCAATCCACGGATGTTAACAGACAGGACAACCAGGTGCGCACTCCTGGGAACAGCGGGTCTCTCCCAGGACAGCCAGCCTGCAGCATGAGTGGCACACCAGTTACCCACCAGCGAGCAGCACGCCAAAAGCACAGCTCAGAATAACAGGACTGCAACCTGCCCAGCACTGAAGGGCAGCTTTCCATTGCCCTCCAACATAAAGGTGAGGCTTCCAGGTGCACTGTAGGTTTTATTAGGGACCAACAGCTGAGATGGTCACATCCAGTGGGTTCCCACACCAGCAGGACTGCAAACACATCACAGGAGCGAATTTGTGTGTTGGCACTGCTCTGAACATTCCCCGCAGTCGGCTTGCTCTGGAGCAGATGGCAAAGTTTCATCACCATCTCTACATTTCACTGCTCTATTTCCCATGGACTTCCCAAGCCTTTTGCGTTTTATCTAAGGATCCTGAAGCATTCCAAGCAGCAGAAATGCCCACCAGAAACAAAGTTATCATTAGGGAGACTCAAGACGTGCACACAGAAAGAAGCTTGCATACTGTTAAACCCTGAGTGGAACCCTTCAGAGGGCTTTCAACCCCAAGATCACAAGAGCTTATCGCTAAAAGAGGGCTGGAGAGCAAGACCTTTAGCTAGAAAGAAGAGTAAAGGACTTTCTCTTATGACCCTGCCAAGACATTAGCCACCTGGGTCAGAGGCCAATAAATAACAGCATAACGCACACCCGTTTTGGCCAGGTCTCCCAAGAGAGGGGAATAACAAGCCAGTAGCAGTAATGCATCTCCTCCATCAATCTAGCACGCCAAGTGTACTCCTGGGGTCTCTCAGGCAGAGAAACCTGTTGGCCAGAAGGATATGGCAGCAGCTTCACACTGAAGCCTCCTCATGGAGGGGAAGAGAAGTAGAGAACACATTTTTAGATCTCTTGAGCATCTCTTTATGCAAGACCCACAGAAACTTATTTTTTTTAAAACTTATCCAAAATCAACAAAATTAGACAACAGCCCCCAAAAATATTTTTGCAAGAAGGTGACATGCCAGACTTGCCTGAGCAGAAAAGACAAACAGAAACATTTACTGGAAAAAGAGAAGAGCCACAAGTAATCTTGCTGGGAATGAAGAGTGTTGTCTTTAATAGCAGCTAGAGGAGTCCTGGAGGGGTTGCAGTATAGCACAGCAAATGCCACAGCAATAAGGATGTAAGGCAAAGAGAGGTATATGCGAACCAGATAACCCACTACAAAACCCTGGCATGCAGGGAGCCCACTGCCTCCTTCCCTAGGAAACACCTTGAAACAATCCCAGGGGAATTCACAAACTGGCATTGTCTTTTTTATTTTTTTCCAAGCCCTGCTTCCCTCCCAGCACATTGTCATCGTCTTCCCCAGAAGCAGAGCTGCTTCCAAGTAACCAGATCTCCCTCGGGCACAAAGCCCCTACTGTATTCGCCCCAATGCTACCAGGGGGGGCTATCCGGGTGCACGCGGTCAGGCACCACCGGAGCTCGGGTGGCCCAGGGCTGTGGGATGAAATGGGACTCTCCCTCCTCCCCCAGCACACCACAGCTTTGAGGCCATCATGGGGAGGACTAAAAATGCAGCATCTCCTCTGCTTATTCAAGTTTCAAGGGGAAGCTCTTCCCTGGCAGCTCCAGCCCCAGCTGAAACACTCTCCACCAGGCGCTGCCGTCAATCCCTTCTCAAAAGCCAGCACTGCCACAAACATTTGTTAGCTCCTACCGAGCTCCTGGCTGGAGGTGAGCTGGTCACATCAACAGCAGATTTTTACTTCGAGGAAAGGAAAATATAAGTAAGTCAGGAAAACAGCTGTTAAACTGCAGGAATAATCAATTAAGAGGCAATTTCATAATCTTGAATAAGCTTGCTTGCACTTAAAAGCTTTCCAAAGGAAGTGATTAGCCTCTAATTGATGGGAACTGTAAAGCCCAGGAAAAAGGCAAAGCAGCTCAGATGTACAACCATTTCTGAGGCACGGCATGGGCTTTGGGTCCCACCACTGCTGCCCCACACATCGCAGTGCCTTTAAGGATAGCATCTGCCTTTGGGCTTCTTCACAGGTCCAACTCCTTGCCAAAGACTCACTTTTCTCTGGATTCAGCATCCCCTCCCCATCTCACACTCCCAGATAACCCAGGTTGACATGGGAAAGTCACTGGTCAAACACCAGCCACGCTGTTTTCCTTCCCTGCCACTGGCTGCAGAAACTTGGCCATGCTCAGCCAACTGGTGCTGAGAATTGGCCCCATTTCTCATACCTTAACTTTGAGGATCAAAACAGGCTTTCAGATAGTTCACAGTGCCTCTCCTTAGGCCTCTTGGTCACCCATGGCAGGGCTGCAACTTTTGTCCTAGCAGAGCAACAGCCCCATCCTCCCCAACCATCCTGGTCCCACCTGCAGCTAACATCCCCTTCTCTTCAATAAGCTGCTCTGCCACATTTGCTGCTGTCCTTTAACCACTGTGTCCCGCCTGAGCTCCTCATCTCCAGCTCTCCCACCCCAGCCTTTGTTGAAGAGCTCCTGGCAAAGGCGGTCTTTGCCCCAGTCCCCAGGTCTTCTGCTGGCAGCACTGGGATGTCACCGCTCTGTCCTCACCCCTCCACCTACTCCAGGAGGAGACAGAGCAGCCAACAGTCACTTATAGCTTCTGGCAGGCTCCAGCTAATTCTTTTGGAATAGTTTCATCAGTCTTCTCTTCCCAAATTCCACAGGGGCTCTCCAGTTACTTCCCAAATACCTACGTACACTCGGCTGTAGAGCCAAACCCTCCAACCCTGGGTCACAAGCTTGAGGTTGTCAGGACAACTTAGTCAGCCACCCAAGGCACAGGCATTACACTACATCTCTAGTTCCATGATCTCGTGCTATATTTTCCGTACAGTCCTTGCCTTGTTCAGCAAACAAGTGGTTGCTCACTCCTTCCCATCTCCTCCTTGCTCTGACCACAGCCTCAGGGCCCTCCATGCTCATATAGTATTTCAAGCTTGTGCTGAGCACAGACTTGCTTCCTCACAGATGCTCTTGGGAAAGCACAGAGAAGCCCAAAGCTCCACGGATACCTCCCTCCACAGCCCCTCCTCTCCAAAGCAGATATTATTGCATCTGTACCACAAGGAACAGAGGCAAGAGGAGAGCTAGAGCTGCTGAGGCCAGCCAGTTTCAGAGCACTGATCCGAGAAACCAAACCTCAGCTCTCCAGAGCACTAATCTTGAAGGGGGTCGCAAAGTCCTAAAGAAGATTGGTCAGAAAAAGGTCATTAGCTCTTCACCCCACTTGAGTCCACCAAGCTGGTAAGGACACCAGGGCACTGCTTGTTGGCGTTCACCACCAGCTCCCCATCTCTGTGCCACAAGATCTGCCTGCCTCCTGCCATGGATTTACTGTGTCCCAGACCATGATTCAATTCACCAAGCATCCCTCTGAAAGAGCCCCCTGTTCTCAGGGTCATCGGAGGAGAAATCTGATCTCCTCTCTGAAGCAGCAGCTCAGAGGGCCTGAGGCAGTGGGAATCTGCTGTTCTTCACCGAAAGTGCTGTCAGTATTTGATCACTTGGAGTGTTTTGACATGGTTTGCAGTTGGATATGCTTGTCCTCAGCCTGTGAACTTATACACATCAACCAGGCAGGCACATGTCAGCCTCCACATCAGTGTCTAGGAGGTCTACAGCTGACAAGATAACCTTTCCATGACCAACACATTGCCACTCAGAGGAATGGAGACAAGAATTCAGTTTGATCTTCAACAAGATAAAAAGCTATTATTCGCCTTTTTACACCTGAAGAGCTTCAAACCCTTTTCCTGTCTTTCCATTGCAAGTCTTTGCCATTTCATGAAGACTTTTTAAAAAATGAACTTTCCGTGCAGATGATAAGCAGTGAAAGAAAAGACTTAGCAAATGCAAGTCACATATTTGGACAGCTGGTCTTACCTGGGATCTTGCTCACAGACCTACCATAAGACCAAAGCATTCATCCTTAGTGGTTTGAGCCCTATCATGTGTCACAAGACAAGTGTTTTCTAATGATGGGTGGCATTTTGTGCCCAGAGCAGCATCAGTGTAGATATCAGACATCTGGCAAATGATTTCACTCTGGAAAGGTGACAGAAGCAGCCAAAGCTGTGGTCTTTTCCCACCAAGAAAGCAACGTTTACTACCACTCATGTCCAGTTCCAGGGAAAGGCCCTGCCTGTGGCTTCCCTGGGATTTGTGCCCGCTTCACTGCTTTCCTGTGCGGAAAGACAACCCACTGATGTGGGTACATGAGAAACTCTCCTGTGGGCCCTTTTTGTGTACAAGTGCATGCCCACATCACACAAGAGAGCATCCCCCACCCTTGTACAGCAAGGGGCTGGGGAAGGGGCTATACACTGGAGGTCACACATGGGCCCCCTCACCGCACCAAGCTCTTTTTTGCTAGGAAGCTGCCCACTTTGGGGTCTCTTAGTGCCTGCGTCTCAGCTGGCAGGAGCCAGACTTCAGTTACATGCTGAGCCAGATCATTTTGAGCAAGGCAAGGATCCAACCCATCAACTGAAGGTGGTTTTCCTAGATAGCATCTGCTACCAATGTGACATGCTTCCAGGAAGGTTGCTTGCTGGACGCTATGTCTGCACGCTAGAAGTCTCCCACAGATACCTAAAAGTAGCATCAGGATTTAAATCTCCATATGCAAATCCAGCCAGTATCGGCCAATACCATTTTGAGTTTCACTCCAGCCTGTGTCTGCCACAAGCTCCTGTACCATCCATTCGCAAAGAGCAAGTTAATTAACATAGTATCACTCAGAGCTAGCTCGTTCTTGGATATCAGTATCATCTAATCAGTGTCCTCAACTGAAAAGTAATCTCTGACTTGATCTTTCCTTGGCCACTGAGCAATGCCTGAACAGAGGGGACTTTGTTTTGAGTCACTAGAGACACAAAGGTCAGCTCCCAACCTTTTCCTGGCGTTACCCTTGCCTTGGAAAGCAAGGTAGAGCCTGTTTTTGTGTCACATCTTGTTCTGTTCTTCCTGGCTCTGACAGGAAGATATCATTTGTCCTAGCAAGTCACTCCCCAGGCCAAGAGTGGGCTCAGACATGGAGCACAATATGGCAAAGCAGCACCATGAAAGTACACCCCACAGGCCCAGTCCTGAATGTAGCAAACCCACCACCCACCCAGAGACATCCAGCAACCCATCCAGCCTGGCAAGAAGTCACCTGCCACGGAGCAACTCCATCACCTGCAGAAGATAAGGCCCAGCCAGTTTTCCTTTGGCAGGATCCATCCACACCCTGAAATAAGGCACAACAGAATATGAAATCCAGATGACAGGAGGACCCGCATCTGCTGCTGCATTGCACAGTTGCAAGCTGGACTTGTGTTTGGGTTGTGTCAAGCACACAAGACACCCTGCAGAGGACGACAGATTTAAGACCATGAATTCTGCTGATTTTATTAGACAAAGATCTGCCCCTTTTCACGATACCGATCCTTCCCCAAAATTATAGACTATACATAATAATTTTATACATATAGACATACATGCCTCAAGTTATTATAGCGTGTCATTACATTTTTGCAAAATTTTAAAAGCAGGCAACCAGTCTGCACGACATGGTTTTTATGGGGGGTTTATTTTGGAGAAAGTAATTTGGCAAGTGTAAATTGATAGTTAGGCTGATAGAAAGCCAAACTGATGTAGGTGAACATTTTTCAAGCAGGAAATAACTGTGGGTGGAGAAGACAAACCTTTTATCTTTAAAAGATTATTTTTTAAAAAAATCCTTTGAACACAATGTTTTAAAAAGCATCTAAGTAAGGGGAAATTTTTAAAGGCAATTTTAATAATCATTAATTAAAACATCCATAATTCTATTGCAAGCCTGGGTGGTGTTAACCCAGCCATTACCCACACCGGGATTCTACAAGTCAGACACATGCTGGCTTCATGGGTCAAGGCAGCTCCTCCACAGCTCACATATTCCACCTCCCCCAGATCTGCCCCCTTTCCACAAGCAAAGCCAATCTCCATCTCCAGCCACCAGTGACTACCAGCTTCACCTCAGCCCAGATCCCTTCTGCTCAAGCCATAGTTTTCCCAACTTGTCAGTGCCAGGACAGGTCCAACCAACCCTTTTCCCTGTTGCTGTGGAGCCCTCTTGTCCCAGAATCCCAAACTAAAAGATAGGATTCTGACTTTCCATGCCATACACCCAGAAGTTAGGTCTGGAGATAACAAACTGAAAAATTATGCTTAGCCAGCATTAAAAAATGCACTTGTGACAGGTGCATTTACAGGAGTAAAGTACACACACCCCACAGCCTCTACACAGAAATTCACCACACACAATTCTCTCTTAGAAAGAGCGAGGGCTTTAGAAATACAGCAAAACTCACACATAAGCACCTATCCTGCTGTCCTTTACAAGACCATCTCAAGTCAGACCTAACAACTTCCTAGAATACAACTCCCCACCTTCCCCCAAACCCAGACAACCTGTGAATCCTGCTTTTATAGTGTGTTACCCTGCCTCCTGCAACAGCTTCACCTGGTTACTCACTAATTACTTCCCAAATGAGCAATCAGGCTCAGATGAGAGATTTCTACTAGAAGAGTTGACCTTGTGGCTCAATACAGCCTATTTAACTCTCTGTTGAAAGCTTTCTCCTATGTTAGACATTTCTCCATCCTTCCTTCCGTGCTTTTTCAGCTTATGATTGAGGCAGCAGAGGCCAGATCAGGCCTCAGACATGTTTTGTAATCAAAATGTTATTGTCAAAAGAAAATAGAGCCTGTGCAGTGTTTAAAAATAAGTCTTCATTCTGAGGAGCAAGGGGAAACAGCTGCAGGACGACCAAGAACACAGTCCCAGTAGTTTGGGTCAGGCAGGCTGCCCGGCACCCCATCCCAAGCCATGATTGTGTGACTGGAACAAACTGGACACCACTGGGCAGGGCTGCTGGGGTTGATTTGCAGAAGTTGACATTCATACAGTCAGGTGCCGTGCTTTTCTGCCCTGAAACAGAGCAAAACCCCAAACCAACTCAAGAAATCCAGGTTGTTCCTAGGAAACTACAACTCGCAAAATAAAAATTAGACGTTTTCTTCACACATTCACACCATCTTAGAATTTTTATTTTTTTTTCTGCAGATTGGACTCAGAAAACATTTTATAGCGCAGGAACAGCAGAGCAGTGACTGATGAAAGGCAGGAAGGAGAACATCTTGCTTTGAACATCTCAGAAAATGAGTTGCGGATCCCCATCCGCAATTAGGTGACATCGGCACATATCTGTGGAACCTCTCCATGTCAGGGAACTGTGATGAGAGCAACTCCTATTGGGAAATACCCACCCATAACTTTTAGGTGGTCCTAACAATGAGTTGCCCATTGCCCTGCCATAGAGCGTTGGGGTTCATGGTGAAGTTACAGTTCATGTGAGAGTGCTTAAAGGGCAACCTGGGCTCCAGAAATGCTTTCCCACTCGTGCAGTCCCCCTGCCCTGGAGGAGGATGACTGCCTCCCAGCCGTGCTCTGCTCAGTGAGCTGAGATAGGACCCAGGGAGGTAAAGGTACTGATGAGGTCTGCAAGGGGACTTAGGCCAATAGCCCATGCATTCAGGAAAATGTTTTGCTAGTAGCCTGGCTGTCCTGGCTTCTCCAGCTCTCCTTCGGTACTAAGAGCACAGAGACACTGTGGGCAGGTGTAAAGACGAAGCAGAGTTTTCTGGTGGTACACACATACACAGGAGCCCATGCAGAGAACTGGTAAACATGCAAAGTACTTCTCTTTTTCTCTTTTTCTACAAGACCTCTCCTTGTTGTAAAGAAGGTTGCCTCGTGTCTGGCCTCCCGTCTTCCTTTGTCATGTTGGCTGAGAGTCATCTCTGTTGCCTACTGAAGTCTACAAGTTGGTTGTTCACAGCTGAGCTAGTCCTGCACAGTCCTGCTGTGCTTGGTGGAGAGCCCCAGCAATGCCTCACACCACTGCAGATGGGAGCCAGAGATAGATTTGTCACCTTCCAGATCCACCAATCTCTGTCCTTTGGCCATGGAGGACCCTCAAGGGCCAATTTAGTGTCAGACCAGAGACTATGTGATATCAAAAAGCCAAGGAGCAGAAGCTGCCCCCACGGTCTTGCTATACCCTATACCTTGCTATACCCTATACCTTGCTATACCTTGCTGACTTTGAAGACGATTCACACCCTTCCCTCTCCAATTCAAGGGGACATCCCACACAAGAAAAGACCAGACACCTTTTTTTCAGAGATTTTTTTTTTTGTCTTTTTAATTTCATCTTGGTACGCAATTTCTGACAGTGTGTCAGCATCTCCTGCCGGGTCAGCCGTCTTCGGACCCCGCTACATTCAGTGTCAGATCGTACGGTGGCAATGAGCCAGTGTTTTGAGCCTCACAGTCACTTGCATGTCTTTACAGGTTGTCACTTACATCATTTGTGAAACAGCAGCACAAAAGGACACAATGCATGAACACGAGAGTGGGGATGAGGTGAGGGTCAGCTGAAGGCTCGACTCTAAGGAGAACTTTCCCCAGGTTCCCAAGGTTCTGGCAGGGATGAACCCGAGCATGGGGTGGGAAAGGCAGGGCTCTCCCTCCTTTCTCCTTTGCCCGAGGTGTGGTGATATCGGCTGCGGTGTTCTCCAGAGCCAGGACAACAGCTCGCACTGGTCTAGCACCCATATTTGAGGGTATGGGACGGGGTTGCTGGCAGAGGCAGGCTGGGTCCTGCCATGGGAAGGAGAGTGGTGATGCAGACAAGCATGGCTGAGCTCCAATGGGCCAGAATGTCCCCCAGGTCCAGTAGTGTTGTCCACCCTGCATTGACCTCCTGGACATGTCCAGCAGTGGGGACAGGACCTGGCCACCATGCTGTCCACATCGTTCTGCTGGCAGAGAAGAAGGACCCTGGAGCCAACCTTGCTTTGGGTTTCAACTGCAGCTCAAAACCAGTGGGGCAACCTGAGAGCACCAAAACTAACAACCCCGAAACCCAAACCTATCGCTTGAAATGAACTGATGTTCCTTCCCTGCCACTGGGCTTTTGCAACCTAAACATAACGCTTATAAAAAGTAAATTATTTCATCTTATAACTTAAGTGCATTGAGTATTTCCTTAAATATGGTTCACGCTGAAAATAAAGTTACTTTTGCTGTACAGTAAATTTCTGATAGACTTAGAAATAAACTTTGTTGATACAATCTGGCAGGTGTGGCTGTGCAGTCCATCACCCACAGCCACACAGCTCTGCACACACACACACGTGTGTGCCCACACACACACACATACACACACACAGCCTCATCCTTGGAGACAGGGATGATGTTAGGGGTTTCTAGCTTTCTATATTTGCATGGGAACATCTATCTTAAAAAGTCCCTGTGTTTAAACAGTGAGTGCTCAAGCTGGTTGAGGAAACAGAGGGAAAACCCTGCAGTGAAATTGTCCCCGTGTTTCCCCAAAGCGTTATCAGCTTTTCAAATTTCAAAGCCCAGCTGATGCTGTGGGCTCTTCCCGTGAGGATCAGCAGTGTGCTCTTTCCACTGCCTGGACCAAAGGTGGTGCGGAGGGGATACAGCTCCGGGACGCTCCCATGGGAAGGATATCCCCTTCCCCTGCCTTTCCCCCTGCCAAAACAAGACATTTGGTTCCGCGTTTGAAATTTGAAAACCCATCAGCCAGCTGCAAAAACCACTCCTGTCCCTAATCCTAGGCTCCTAAGAGAAACATGAAACTATGCAACCCATAACTTAACTCGCTCCTTGGGAATCCCAAGCTACAGCATATTGTTTGACAGCTTCCCAGCAGTGTCGCTTCCCCCTCCCTCCCAACCCCTCCTGGGGCAGCGCGGTGGCATTGGCTGCCCCGTGTTGGAGACCATGCCGTGCTCAGGAGGTGAAGTAGGAGCTCTGCATGGAGTAGAGGTGGTCGATGGGGTTCCCCACTCGTGCCTGAAGTGGCCCCGCATCCGCCGTGGCGAGGAAGCAGTCGCCCCGGTTGCTCAGTGAGGTATCGTCACTATCCAAGTCGTGGAAGAGGGGCTCGGCACCTTGGGAAGCAGGGAGGGAGTAGAAAGTCTTCAGAGTCTGCTTTCTTCTCTGGCACCTTGGCGGTGCTGGCTGCCCCCAGCTGCAGCATAAGGGTTTAGGGGAGAAGGGGCTGCTGTCTGCCCAGAAATCGCCGCATCCCCCACACATGCCCCTGCCACACAGCCCGACATCTCTTCGAAGGAAAGAGGGCACAAGACAAACCCCAGAGCCTTACCGTAGGGGTGCATGTGGTCACCGGGCATCTGCGGCGGGGTGAGCCCTTGCCGAAAGGGGTCAGAGCCGTAGACACTTTGCTCCATGCCCAGCAGCTGCTGGGGCGGGGGCAGTGCGGTGTAGGGGTTCAGCATCCCCTCCAGCCCTGTGCTGCTGCCGTTCGTCTGGGCTGGAAGATAAGAGCAAGCTGTCAGTGCAGTTGGGTTGCTGCGCTTTTGGGGCTGAGAAACGGCGAGACCCTGAGCGTGGGCACGGCTGAGTGCAAGGGGGGGTACCTGAGCTCAGGCGCTGCGTGTTTTGCTGATCCTGCTGCTGCTGCTGCTGCCTCCTGGCTAGCTTCTTCATCTGGGGGAGAAGAAGGGACAAAAGTGGAGTGAAATCATCCCCTGGCCAGGTCAAGGAGGGAGGGGAGCCCCAGCACTGGCCACTGGTGGGGGGCTAGCCCTTGTACTCACCTTTGCTCGCTGGTTCTGGAACCAGACCTGCACCACGCGGACACTCAGCCCTGTCTCGGCTGCCAGCGTCTCCCGCACCTTGGAGAGAGGAATGACAGCAGCGACTCAGCCACCTCAGCTTTAGGAGGGGACAGAGCAGCCGGGGCAAGTCCTTGCCCGGCATCCAGGACATCCCCGGCGGCTAGAGGCGGCTGAGCATGGGTCCTTCTCCCCATACCTTCCTGCAGGGCTTGGAGGAGACCTCAAACGATGCCTTGAATGCCCTCCGCTGCTGTGTGGTCAGGATGGTCCTGGGTCTCTTGGGTCGCTTGTGATCCTTCCCGTCGTCAGCACCCTTCCCTGAGGCTTGACCCAGTTTGCAGATGCTGTCCTCATCATCACTTTTGCCTAAGGTGAGAGGAAAAAAAACAGGAGGTCCTTTATAGACAAGGGGCAGCACACATAATTTTTCAGCATGTCCAAAATAATCTCAGGACTTAAAACAAGCTGGTGTTGGCAGGGATCTTCTTGTGAATGTGTGAAGAGCTGAGGTTTGGGCCTGGCTGTCCCATGGCAGCTCAGAGAGGGACAGAGCTGCTGTGGCTCATAGCCTGGGGTTGTTCAGCCAGCAGATGTGCTTTTTGGTTCCTTTCCCCAACAGTCTGAACAGCTGCAATGTGAAACTCTGAGACACCTGATTTTCCCTCCATAAGACCCAAAATCCTGCCTGCTCCACAGAGATTCCCTGCCAGGCCACAGCTGGGGACACATCTGGACAGACACACACAGGTCACATCCACATGAGGGGACAGCAGCCGTCGAGGGTCGCTGTGCCCCTGGAGCTGTCTCCCAGCCTGGCTGGGGACCAGGCATCTGGTTCCTCTGCCTGGACAGCCCAGGCTGGGGGACTTCAGGGTGCATGGTGAGCAGAGATGCTCAGAGAGGGCAACACATTAGCCAAAACATTGCAAACCCTTCCTGATTTGCGCCGCCACTGAGGTCAGCTCCATTTAGAGCAGAGTTTTAACCACAAACACAAGGGGCACCCTTTTGCCTATATTTCCCCCCTTCCGTGGAGTTTTAATTCCCCCTGGACAAAAGCCCAGGCTGCTTCAAGCTTCGCCCCTTGGGTACTGGCTGCAATGTGCTGCTCTGTTGCGTTCCCAGGCGCTGGTGTGTGTCTCCCTGCTGCTCTCCACCACTTGGGGCCACGGGACCTTCGGGCAGGAGCTGCTCTGGGAAAGCGGGCAGTGCTGTCCTGCCTCTTACCAGCCTTCCTCATTTCCCAAATCGCCAGCATGCTGATGACCTCGCTTGCGTGGGAGGGCTGTAATGCAGGTTTGACAGCACAGGTCCTTCCCTCTCATGAGCCGTAAATCACTTACAGCCTTTTTCAGAAAGCTCTTCCACCATCCATTTGGGAATTTGTAACAGGGCTGAGATGGTTTGATGCAGACGCAGGTTGCGAGGCTGCGCTTGGCCCAGGTCCTGTCCTGGGGCTGCCACATCTCTGGGAGATGCGGCTGCAGAAGGGGATGGTGAGCCTGGCCCAGAGTCATTCATGGCTAAAGCACCCCAGGTCGTACTCCATAGCAAGAGCTAATCGTGGATCACACAAAGCAGAAAAGTGCAAATCCAACAGCAGCCCAGTTGGGAGATGGGGAAAGACAGGAGCAGATCTCCAGGGTGATGGGAGGCAACGGCAAGGATGCTCTCAGGTACCAGTTACCTCTTCCCTCCATGTTGCTGGGCTCTCTCCAGGCCTCACCAGCTGATATGGAGACTTTCCCTGTGGTGAGGGCTGGGAGGGCTGAGACATGGAGAGATGTCCATGCTGATGGTCCCCAGAACAGCCCGGAGCTGTGTTCAGGTCCCCAGGAGGCAGAGCTCACCCACAGCACATCCATGGCACACCAATAGCAGCAATGGCAATGGGTAAGACAAACTGCTGTTTTCTTGCATGTCTCAACATGAGAGGCATAGCAATGCAGAAGGTTTGAGAGCCCCGGTGCTGGAGACCCCCAGGGTGTGGAGTCTCTGATGGCTAACGGGACTGAGCAGCAGCCGATGCTGCCTCCTCAATGGCAGCACAAGCAGGGTCTCTGCTCCTCCAAGCTGCCTGCTTTCCTGAGACCTGAAGGAGTTCAATTTTGATGGACGTGTAGAGACTTTTTACAAATATTGGGGGGAGGAATGTCAAGTGTCAGTTCAGTGCTCGAACCCCTTTGCACCTTAACATGAGGTGAGCGCCTGAATCCACCCCAGGCCAGAAGGGGCAGAGCCCAGCAGCGGGGAGCCAGAGGTTCACGGACTCTATCAAGCAAACGATGCTCAAAACCCATGCCAAGAGGGAAAACCCACTCCTAGCAGCCCCCCCGAGCCCTCCCCCCCAACACCTGCTCCCCAAATCCCTCCCAGTGTCAAAGGGAAAGAAGGAAAAGCGAAGCCGGATTTGGCGGGGGATTACTTTTAATTAACTCTCCCTTTCAAGCCTTTCCCCACCAAGGAGGGGGGAGAAATTAATGAGTGTCTGGGGCTGCCCCTGACGTCACCTGGGAAGGGGCCGGGGCGATGGATATTGTGTGGCGTGCCCTCGGTCCGACCCGCCGAGCCCGCATCCCACCGGCGGGG
>NW_010180928.1:38204-40345 GCF_000695765.1 Mesitornis unicolor
GGGTTTGGGAGATTACAGACAACATATGGCTCGCTTTTTATCTGCGCTTTCTCATAAAGTGGCCTTTGGCGCACGGCAGCCGGGGGGGGAGGCAGGGGGCTTCAAAGCAGTGAAGGGGGCACAGCGGAGAGGCTGGGCATGCACATCACACGCTGCTGGTGCAGGGCATCTGGGATCGGTGCCGAAGCAGGGACACTCCTCTGCATCCCCCACCATGGTGGTGGGGTCCCGGAGGGGGATGCAGCAGGACGGGGCAAAGCCACGCCACACTGAGCATCCGCGTGGGATGTGCACCTGGGCTGGCCCAAACCATGCCACTGTCCACTGGCCAAGACAAGCTGTTGGTGGCCACCAAAACTAGCCAGGGACTGTGGTGGGGCTAAGCTACAGGGTCTGTGGGGAGATGGGAAGGGCAGGGACCCCCCAGCCAGAGGCTGTCAGGGGGTGACAGGGGCTTCAGGTTGGGTTTCCAACCAGCCAAGGGGTTGTTGTGCCCTTTTGATCCCACACTTGCCCTTCGCATCTGTTGGGTCTCAGCTGGAGTTTCCACCAAAATAAGCATTTCCCCTGGAGATTTTTGCTAGCTGAAGCACTCGGTTTGGCCAGAGCCCCTGGCTGTGGGGCTGGGCCACGGGCTGATGAGTCGCTGGGGAGGAAAAGCTCCCCAACCTTTCCCAAACTGCCCTTTTCCCCCACTAGGAATAAACCCAAAACTCTGTGGGACCAGAGGCCAATTCACTTATTTTCTTGCATGACATCTCCTCATTGGTTCCTATTTTAACTGAAAGAGTTTGCACATCCCATAAGGAAAAGAAAGCAATTCTTCAATCAATTCTGGACTTTCCCAGGGTTAAGGCAAGAGCCAGCACCAGCGTGCCGGATCCTGCTGCTTTCCTGCCTCTTCAGCTCCTCCAGTGTTGGACCATCATCACCGGCTCCCTTCAGCCACCTCCTCCCATGGCCTCACTCTATATTATATAAAGGAGCCGAGTGACCCACGGCGTGGGGCTGTGCAGCCTCACGAGAAGTGGGGCTCTGTGGGGACGGCATTAACACAAGGATTTCTGCTAGCAGATCATTTCCACACCCCCAGCCCCTGTTGCTGGGCTTTCCTGCTATATTTGTCTTGTGGGAAACATTCAGACTTGATTTGCATTGACTGTAGAGACATACTTTACTGCTGATCTAATGCTCTGGGCAACCTAACCTGCCAGTGTTATGTCAGCCCCCTGCCCACCTCCAGCTGTGGTGTCACCTCTTCTGCAGCCCCCCTTGGCTCCGTGGTGTTCCCACAGTGTCACCATGCCGGGTCTGCAGTCTGGCTCCAGCCGTCAACTGCCTGGGAAGCCACTGGGGACACAAGATTTGCAGGTTCCCTGCCACCAGCTCATGTTTTAGCTCCGTGCCTCAGTTTCCCCTCAGTATTAAAAAAGATGGACACAGCAGAAAGAGCTCACATCTTGCACTCAACCTTTCCAGAGTCCCAGATAGGGACGGTGAGGCAGGAGATGCACACAGAAAGTTTAGCCCAAGGTACGCAGTGGGATGCTTGGGCCTGTGATTTTTTTTCAGGAAGAAAGCTCGCATTTACAGTGTATTTATACCAGGGGCACCTCTGTTTCCCCGGGTGAGGATGTTTCCCCTTGAGATGGGGTGCTGGTGCTCTGAACATGCCAGGAACACAGACTTTTCAAAAACTGAACCTAATGAGATAGGGCTGGTCCCTAGAGCATCCTCCAGCCCTGCAGACCCTCCAATACCGAGGTTCCTGCTCGCACTCAGTGGGAGAGTCTCCAGCTGGAGGATGCAATGGTGCTTGTAGAGCTTTTCCCTTCGGGCCATTGGGCAGAGGTTCAGGGCAGTGAGCCCAAACCTTGCCTCCAGACCCCACTGCTCTCGTAGGGGCCTCAAAGCGGGACCAGCCAGGGAGACGCTGGACGCGGGCGGCCCCTTACCAGAATCCGACAGAGCCGGGCTCACCAAGCTCAGCAGCTCCCGCTCCTTCTCGTAGTCGCCCTTACAGAGGAGCTGCCCCTCCTTCAGCACAAACTCGTCGCCCTTCTGCAGGCGCCGCTCGCAGACGCAGCAGCAGAAGCAGCGCAGGTGGTAGAAGCTCTTTTCGGAAAGCATAAACAGGTCGC
>NW_010180928.1:40376-49933 GCF_000695765.1 Mesitornis unicolor
GCCTCCCGGCACCCGGCACACTTCACCGCGAAGAGCCTGGGGGAGCAAGAGGAGACCCCACTGGGACACCCGGCTGCACCGCGGCTGCACCCGGTGGGTGGCACGGCACTGGGGACAAGGGATGGGGCACCTGTGGTAGGGGGAAGGGAATGGGCACAGGATCACTGTGTCACCCCACTGGTGCTTTGATTGCATTGAGGAGCTGGGCATGTGCTGCAAGTTTGATCTGTGCCAATGGGGGATGCTGGTTTTGGGTCAAATTTGGCACTTGTGGTTGACCTGTTACCAGGTGCTCACCACGAATGCAGTCAAAGGATGGAGACCTCAATGTCTGGATCCTCCAGAAGAAAAGCAGACAGGCAGCAAACCCAACAGTCCAGCTACCACCACCACAAGACATGGGACATACCACATCTACCTGAGTTTTATCAAGCCAACCCTACGTGTCCACCTGCCTCTGGCGCACATGTAAACAGAAGGAGATGCTGGAGATGGCAATGGGGCCAGCGAGCTAATCTGTGCCTCTCAACAAGCACCTGCAGAAAGCACCTGCACTGTCAGCCACCCACAAACCACCCCGTCCCTCTGGCCTGGGGCACTGGAACAGCACCATTCCTGGTTGCAAAAGCATCAGGAATGTCTAATGTATCATAAACAATTTCCATGGCTGCAAGTTTTGGGTTCAGGCTGGTGACAGACTGAAAACTTGATCTGTCAAAAGGAAAAGAAAAAGCTCAGCTTGTTTCTTGACATTGACGTGACAGTGTTTGAGGCATCCCTAATTGTACAGTTCCCAGGTTTAAACACACTGGCCTTACACTTAAAAGCCATTAATAATAATGACAGCAATAACATTTCTGATGAAATATATTTTTTCTTTCTCTGACTTTAAATGTCCTTACCTAGAAGGTCAGTAACATTATTAATGATTTACAGTTTGGGAAACTGAGGCAAGCAATGCAGAGGAGGCAGCATCAATGCCGGCTTGAGAGGACTTGGAGGCACCTGGAGCTAAACCCTGGGCTGGATGCTTTACATGCATGAGATGTTCCCCCCCAATACAGACGTTTGAAAGTACCACATCAGAACCTCTTCACCAACCTCAGATATCTGTGTTTTTGGCTTGGGCCCCATAAAGGAAAAATATCCCTGTTTACCAACTTTGGTCCTAAATATCTGTGGGAACTGGACATTATTATTCCCCTGTCTTGATGACTTTGGCCCAGAAAGATAAATCAGATGTCAGCACACAGCCTGCAGAGGTTATCTCTGAGCATCGCCCATGTCCCAGCCCAGGGATGCCCCAGGGACTTGTGCAGGGAGTGCTGCATCCATCCCTCCACCAGCCCCACGTGGCTCCCACCTCCATGGTCCTCATCCCATGTGCCATCCCTGGGGAAGACCTGCAGGACCGGGGATGCCTGGCTGTGGAGGGGAAGGGCAGCCCTGCAGCCACCAGTGGGCTTTCAATCCTTTCTCTTTTTTTAGCTGTTACAAAAAAAAACACATCGGAAATGAAAAGTGCTGAGTCAGCCCCATTCCAATAAGAGGACCAGATGTACGCAAAATCCTCACAGCAAAACCACCAGAAAATGGGAAAAGAAAAAGAGTAAATTTTTTTCTGATGAGCTTCACAGCCCATAAAACAAGGAGACGGGGGGCAGAGCAAGGCACGTGCATGTCTCTGTGCCCCGGAGGTAGCTCCCGAGGCGAAGGCACCCGTAACACCCGAGACGCTGCTGAACAAAAGCTCCCCAGCAGCACAGGGGCACGCATCTTGCTGCAGCCTCTGCTCCCGTGAAATCCCAGCCAGGCTTCATTTCACCTTTTCATTTCACTGCTTCAGCTGTCCAGCAGCCAATAAACAAGCCGGTCGGCTGTGCAAATCGCCGGCAGCGGACAGGCAGGCTGGGCAGAGCAGGCAGCAAGCCCAGCAGAGTCGGCAGCAGCTGGTGGCATCTGTGCCCCTCTCATCAGAGGCCAGCGCTTGCCTGCATGGAGCCAGCGAGCCTGGGCAAGGCAGCGCATCCCACCACGATGAGGAGAGTAGAAATGCTGCGGGAGCAGAGGAAAACGCCTGCCTCCCCGTGCCAACGGGCAGGGTCAGCCACAGAGCATCACCTCTCAGCTCAAGTGTTGAGGGCTCAAAGGGTTGGGAATGGAGCCCACAGATGTACCCCTCTTTAGTGGCGTCGGCTCCCTCCCACCTTGGTGTCCCCTCGTGGATGCTTCATGCCGGCACGTGGGCTATGCCTGCTCCCATCCAGGCTTTTCCGAAACAGTGATGGAGAGCACAGGGACGGGGTGCATCGCTCTCCCTATGCCGGCCTCAGTGCACTCAGCAAATTGTGGCATCCCTCAAGAAGTAGGAAAGAGGTGTTTAAAAGCTTTTATAAAACACTGTTGCTGCTACAGAAAGCAGAAGATCATAACATCAAAGGTGGAGGTTTAGGAATTTATCATTCCAGATAATGCCATTAGTAGTGCTTTTTTTTTTGTGTGTGTGTGTATATTCAACCTTAATTTCCCAGGTTTATATACAACTGTCTGTGCCCTATAACTGCCCTGTAAGGAGAGGAATGTGCATTCCCTTGAAGGGTCATTTTTTCTTGTCCCAGCTCTGAAAAATGCAGGCTTGTGTTAATATTTCTGTAGTCATTTCATCTTTAATTATGTCTCTCTTATGCCAAAGTGGAGACGATTTGTATTCATCCAGTAACACATTCTCATCTTGTGTAAATGAAGTCCAAGCCCTACCTGTTGGGATTACTAACTGCTCTCAGCAATAAAATACTGATAAGCTATTACATTAGTGCTATCTAAGCTTCGTGAATGAATGTGCCCAAAATATCTATTTCCAGGGCACTGATTAGGCTATAAAACTCTGCCAATTGGACACAGCAGCACCAACCGAGCGATGGATGTTTCTAAGCCCAAAGCATGTTGCAAAACAGGAAGGCGTGAGATTAAGGTAAATGGTAGCCTAATATTAGACAATTAAAGCTGTACTTAGGTCGCTGAATAAATTACTTTATTTCCAAACTGTTGAGTCCCCAGCAGCTCCTGCTGAGGGATGCTGGAGGGACAGGGCGTCTTTCACTGTCCAGTGCAGGACTCGCCCATTCCTGGGTAACCCGAGATGCCGAGAAATTGCCGTAAAACCACTTCCACAGCACAGAACCATAAAGAGCTCCTTATAACCCCACAATAAACCCAGATCATAGGCACTGAAAGGTCACAGGCATAAAAACTGCAGCCTGCCACAGGTAGTAAAGGGGAGAAAGCAAAGGGCATTGCTGGTGTCCCAGACGCCTGGACCAGCCCTGGACAGTACCAGCTCCTCTACAGGGACTCGGGAGGAAGAGCATGCATGGATAACCCCACACATGGATAACCCCACTTGGGAATAACCCCACATAGGGGTAGCCCTACATAGGATAACTCCAGCATGGATAACCCCTCTGAAACACCCCTGGTCAGCCTGAGATGTGACTGAAGGAAGATTTTAATCCAGCCCTAGATCTAGCAATTAATTTAACATTTTTGCCTGAGTAAGACCCACCAGTCTGGATCCAGAGATGTTTTCCTCCACCTCTGGGATCTTCACCTCTGTGCCCAGTTCCCTCCAGCTGCAAGCAGCAGGCTGCAGAGTAAATGCCATCTTTACTCCCCTCTCTACCTCTTTGCACTGCAAAGGGGACTTGGAGATTACGTTTCTCTACAGGAGGCTGCACAGAAAAGAAGAAGGATGGGCTTTGCCCAGGTTTTAAACCAAGAAAAAATTTCCAGCCTCTAAACTGCAATGGGAACACCTTCATTTCTGCCGTCGTACGGATGCTGCAGGCTTTAGTTCTCAGTAGATTTATTTTTTTTCCCTTCATAGCCTGGGATTCAAAAGCTGAATCAGGCCTGGCTGGCAGCTGGGGTGTTTGTTTAAGCACATAGGAAGCTGGCAGACGCAGGGCAGGGCACCAGACGGGGTGACCTGCTCAGCACCGTGATGCTCGGTGGAAACCCAGCCTGCTGCAGCAGCTCAGCAATAACCTCATTGAAGCGCTGAGAGTGAATATTTGTAAATAAAAACAAGCCCACTCAAGTTAGGAAGAACTGGAACAAAAATATGGTGATGCAAGCAATTTTTATCACAATTTAAAGCCTTTTGTTTCTGGCCTTAAAAACCTTTCTTTGCCTGGATCCATTAATCTGGATTAAAATATTTCGTTTTTTTTAAATGTAGGTCCCTTTTGAAACGACAATCTGCAGTTTTGAAACAGAAAGGTGGTGTTGGTGAGTTTCAAGAAAATCTTGAAATAAAACATTTTGCCATTTCTAAAAGTGCAACATTTCTGCTGGCAGACCCCTAAACAAGCTAGCTGGCATTCCAGACATCCCCCCTTCCTCTGGGACACAGTCTTGCTCCTCCACACAATTCCTCTCCCTCAAGAAAGCCATCCCAGACCTCTGCTTTGGGGTTTCCCAACCACACAGACTCACTGAAACCTAGAAATCTCGACACGTGGCCGAAGCCACCTCTGGGGTGATCCATCCCATGTCCCTTCTCGCGCTGATGGAGGGGGAGCTGCACAAGCAGCCCCAGTTTCCCATCAGAGCTGTCACCCCCTCTTTCTCCCTTTATTTTGAGGTGACAGGCTGAAAGGGGCCGTGATTGACGGGCGCTTCCCGGCTGCTGTCTGTCTGCGTGCGCTGCATACAAACACAGCCCTTCGGAGCCTCCCTGGGGGGGGCAGCGGGTCGGGGACACCGATATTAAATACTGACGGACAAATCTCAATAGCTGCGCAGAGGCTGGGTTCTGGCGGCGGGTAGGGAGAGGCAGCTCTGCCGGGCAGAGGGATGCTTTCCTCTCAGCTGCCTTGCTCAACCCCTGCCATGGTCGCTCACAGCAGACACATCCACAGGGATGCTGGGTTTTCCAGTGCCTTGGTGAAGAGACCTGACCAACTCATCTCCTGCTGTCACCATGGGCCAGGAGGAGCAGACCCTGACCGACCCATTGGAGGTGCAAGGAGCTCCAGCCTGGCCGTGCTCACAGCCATCCCCAACCAATGACTCTCTAGAGAGCAAAGCCGTGATCCCCCTGGAGCCATGACCTTGGCATGGGGATGAGCTGATGGCCACGCACTGTGTGAGGGGTAGAGGAGAAGGCTGGCAGCGGGTGCCGGCGGCGAGAGGGCTCCACAGGGAGTGAGGACTCTGGATTGAGTTGTCTTGGCACCGGGTCATCTTCTCACTCACTGTCACCCCTTTGGAAGGAGGGATGGCAGCATCATGTCCTCAACGGGCTGGCAATGGAAAAATGCCAGGCGCTGTCAATTCTGCACCCATGGTTTGGGAACAAGTTGCTTTCCTGCTGCCACTGGGCTCCTGTCACCTCATCCCCCTCTCTGGCCCTTGTGGGGTATGGACCGTGGTCAGGAAGCAAGGGGGACAGATGCACCCCCGTGTGTTGTGTCTGCGAGGGCAGCCCCTGGCCGCAGCCATGAGAGTGCCACATGGACCCTTGGACCCAACAGGAGGGTGCCTAGGCCATGGGACCGGATAGGAAAGGGCTGAGTTCATCCTAGCACTGCAGAGAACAGTGCTGGGGATAGGGAGATAGGGGATAGGAATAGGGAGAGTGTTTTGGAAGGCAAACCAGCACCAGAGATCCCTACAGACCTCCAAACTCATCCAAGGTTTCCAGGCTCCTGGGTTGACAGAGGAAAGCACCCATGGCCACCCTGGCCTTCCCTCCCCGCACACCCCAAGCCCTTGGAGAGGTCTCCAATGGGACAGAGGAAAGATGTTTTCCCCTGGGCTGTCTCCTGACCCTTCCCAGCTCCCAGCTCCCTCCCCCCCGAGGTGGACAAGTGTTCGCTTTACTGCCTGGCAACGGGGCCGGGGCTAAGCTTGCTAAAATATGAGTGTTTTTTGGCTGGAGTACCAGAAGGCTGCAGTCCTACAGAGAGAAAAAAATTGAGCACTCCATGCCATGGCTCCAGAAAGGGGGAGAATTAGGTTTCACACCGAGCAGGCTGGACCATGGCATTCTTTAGTTAATGCTTAACAAACGCCCAAACAAAAGCGGCCAACTTCGCTGCATGTTTGTAAAATGTATTCTCAGCAGATTCGGGTTTATTGGAGAATTCACTCGCTTTGCAGCAAGTGGTGTTTTCCTTTTTTTTTTTTTTTAATTTCCCTTCTCCTCCCTCCCTCCCCCGGCTCAAGCCCTTCTCATCCCTGCTGCCTGAATGCGTTTTCCGACACTTGGAGGGGACATGGCAACCGGGCTGAAACTGCCTTACTTCACCCTGGGGGTTGCTGAGAGCTCGCCTCCGCAGCCCTGGGGTGCAAGCTCTCCTCGGGGTCCAGCCAAGCTGCTGCCGGCAGCTGGGGATGGAGTCTGAAAAGCCAACCCTTGGCCTCTTGCAAATCCAGTCCTGAGCAGTTGGCTGCTATCGGGGATGGTGGGGGACAGAGGAGGGGAACAACCCTACTCAGAGACTCCAGAGGCTTTGGAGCGGCTAAACTGGGGGGTCCATGCATGGGCATCCTGCAGGAGCATCCCTAAATGAGCTCCTGCCCTGATGCTCACTGGCACCTAAGCAGGTCCCACAACCCCTCCTGGCACCCGGTGCCAGGGCAGAGGGCACTGGAGATGAGGGGGTGCTGGGGAGGTAGTGGCAAAGGAGAAAAGGGGGCAGCAGAGGAGGAGGGAGTTGACACTGGACTGTTTAACCCTCCTTCTGCTACATGTGAACCACCTGAGCCTCCCCAGAAAAGGCACCTTCATCCCTGCCTCCAGAACAAGGTCCAAAAGCAGTCACTTAACACCCCCCAGACCCTCCAGAGACCACACCGGGACATGCAGGGGCACTGCTAGAATGATAGGGTTAAACAAACAGACAAGCGAAGCCTTCCAAGCAAACAGCCGCTGCCAAAACACACTAGCAACCCTCAAGGCTTCTCTACACCAAAAGAAAAGGTCAAGCAAGTGCACAGCTTCTAAGGCTGCTTTAATTTGCTCCATTTCTGACCAAGGACATACTAATAACACTTTCACCAACAAGGTCCTAGAGGACCTGATGGTGCTGGGTTCCCTCCAGACCCTGAGGGAGTCTGATAAAAATCCTTTACTGACTTCAGGAGTGGCCAGAAAGTGACCTCCTGGGTAAGGCTAGAAGAAGACGACCAAAATGCTGATTTTCTTCCTCGTTTCCCTAGAGGCTGCTTCTTTTTTGTGCCCTCAACCTCCATAACAGTGTGAAGCACCAGGCAGGAAGCTGGCCCCATCACAGCACCAATCAAGCATCTGGTTATGGAGGCGGGAGGGACACAGGTAGTGGTGGAGAGTCACGCACGACACTGCATCCAAGCCCAAACGCCATCCCAATGGACACAACCCAAGCGTTGTTCCCATCCAGCCCGCAGCACAGCAGTTCTGCATCCCAGCCGACACATCTCCCACCAAGCTGAATTTCGAGCAGCGACCTCCTCCCCGCTCTGTGCCCCCAAGAAAACAAGGATAATTGAAAAACCACAATATCACTAGTCAAATTTAATATTGAGAGTGAGTGAGCGGGAGCCAGAGGTCAGAATTAATTACACCCCACCATATTTCAGCACGCTGCTGCGGCTCCGTGTCCTTTCCTTGGGGAGCAGTGCTTCCACAGAGAGGTCGACAGACATTATTAGAAAGGACTGATTTAAACGTACCCCCAGGAGCTTTTCAGCTTGTCTCTTCAGAGCCTTTGTTTGTACTGAGATTAATGGGGAGGCAAATGATGGAAAAGCAAAGTCACCAGGAGCAAGAGGATGTGCCATCACCGCCACCATCCCGATTTGGCTGGCTTTGTAAGCGGGGCAGGAATAACTAGGAGAGAAGGAAATACTGTTCGTGTCATTCATTTTGTGGATAAAAATCTGATTCTCTTGAAACTTACTTCTTTTTGCTTTCCAAGAAACAGATATCCTGTCTAAAAAAATCCTGGAGGATGGTTTTCCTACCCACTTGGGGATTTTACACACCCGCTGTTTTTAAGATGTGCTGTTCCACCATGGGGGAAGGAACAATTTTAGTTCTGTTCCAGCTTGGGGAATCTCTTTTGCAAGTCATTATATTTGCTTCTGAATCTTTTGTAAGCCTCCTGTGATGGAAAATGAAAATAGAAACAAAATAAAAGAATTAAAATCTTTCTATTTTCCATCCTGAATTTCAAAAAGAGGGTTACAAAAAAAAAATATGAAAGAGCATTCAGGTCAAGTGGAGAAGTTGTGAAATCTCCTTCCTCCGGGACAGCCAGCACTGTCCCCAGCTCTGAGCAACCTGATACAGCTCCCAGCAGAGGAAAGGCTCGGGACTTGCAGCCGCTTCCAGCCCCAGTGCCCCTATGATGGCATAAACTCACCTCTACCTAGTACCAACAGGTTCAAAAAGGGATCAGGCAAACCCAAGGGATCAAGTCCACCCCAGCCTGGTCCCACAGGTCCAACCTCATGCTCAGGAAGACCCAAATTCCCACCTGCCCAGGGCAGGATGGGCTCCCCTGGCTTTTGGGGGGCTTTCCCAAAGCATCACCATCAAGGGCAGTACAGGTGGGTGTGCGTCTGGCTCAGCCATGCCCCAGTGCTGGGGCTCCCAGCTGCTCTTGAGTCTCCTAGGCTACAACCAAGGCTTGCCTTTTCCTTTATTAAACAGAAAACCCAGGTTTCCCCCAAGGGCCCTTCAAGCATCCAGGGATGGGGCTGCAGGAGCAGTCATTTTCTAAGCATTTAAAATTCACAGGGCGTTTGTGACGATGTGCCAACGCGGCAAACTCTCATTAGGAGGCAACCAATATCCTGTCGAGCTTCCCCGTGCTCTGGCGGCTATAAAAATCTCTCGGCTGTATAAAAACTAAACAGGGCAAACTAAGTCGGACATAGAGACCAGCTGCTTCAGACCGGCTTAGCAAACAGAGATCTGCGGGATCACACCAGGCGCTGCCGGTGGGGAGAGATCAGTCTCCCGGCTGCGTTATTTCTTGCCTTATCTTTTATTTCTATGTGCCCCAGCTCACCCTCACACGGGGTTTTGCATAAATATCATCTGCGTGTGTTGTCAGCTTGTTGGGGTGGGTGGCTGGGGTTTTTTTTCAAGAGCATTTCCAGAATGGGAAGCAGCTGTTGTGGTTAACAGGCTGCTCTGGAGCAAAAGCTGCACGGCACATCGAGATATCTCAAAAGAGGCATCCTTCATTCATAGCTCCGTGCACTAGAGAGCACTATAACATGTGTTTCGATGAAGTTTGTTAACTACTCAGCTAAACAAGCGCGCTGGAAATACCAGAGGAATATGCTCTGGAATGAATGGAAATATTAATCTAAAAAGACATTAAATTTAAGCCATCTTTTTTTACCCCTTTTGCTGATCTCATGTTGCAGCCCTTTTCTAGCGTGTGCTCTTGGGCTAGGGCTTGGGGAGAAACAAATGCTTGGGGCACGTTTTTCAACCTCAGCGGCACCCAAGGCAGGGCTGTGATTTCTTGTGCCATCGGTGGCCTGGGAACACATCGGCA
>NW_010180928.1:49966-50476 GCF_000695765.1 Mesitornis unicolor
AGTGACCGGGATCCTGACAAGCGACCTGCTCCCAAATAACATCTTACACGGGGAGAAGTGGAGCTGCTCTGCCTTTTGCAGGTCTGAACATCGGCTCCCTGCAGGTACCGAGTATCCTGGAAGAGCTCAGCCTCATAATAAACAGGGGTAAAACCTGAGGAAAATGTGACTATGGAGTGTTTAAAATTCAGTTTCTTCTTTAGGGCTTTGATCCTGACAAGCGACCTGCTCCCAAATAACATCTTACACGGGGAGAAGTGGAGCTGCTCTGCCTTTTGCAGGTCTGAACATCGGCTCCCTGCAGGTACCGAGTATCCTGGAAGAGCTCAGCCTCATAATAAACAGGGGTAAAACCTGAGGAAAATGTGACTATGGAGTGTTTAAAATTCAGTTTCTTCTTTAGGGCTTTTCTTCCTTCAGTCTGGGGAAGTTTGAGAGGAAAGTCTACATTTTAGCTAACACTCTCCCGAAAATTTAGCATTACACCAGTGCGAATCCCCATCTCTCTTT
>NW_010180928.1:50508-57576 GCF_000695765.1 Mesitornis unicolor
CATTGCAGGATGGCTTCAGCAGCCATGGACAACCCAAAAAAGGGCTCTAACTGACGCCTGTAAATACAAAGCAGTCTCAGACCCTGACATCAATTAGTGGGGTCAGTATCCTTCACAGTGGGAAGGTGCTCCGAAGGCTCCAAACTGGCCTAAGCTCCGCACCAAAGCTGGTTGAGAGCTTTCCCACAAAATCATTTCCCTTCCTTCTACTTGCTCTAATTTGCATATATATATATATATATATATAAAAACAAACTACACACACACGTACACACATGTATGTGCATACCTTACATGCACTTTTTTTCTGAAAAATCTTTGTTTTCCACAGAGTTTTTTAAATTCAGCTATGAGCCCAAGGGGACTTCCCTGGTTCAAGTCATCTGGGTACTGAGGGGCTGAGCCCAGGGATGTTGAGGACCCTGGAAAAGAGGGACCCCGGTGCTCTTTTCCCACTTGGCAAAAGCTCTAGCTGGATCCCATCTCACCACTCCCTACCCAAAAACAATTTTCTAGAGCTTTTTCATCTGAAAAAATCTCCTTCCTCTTTTTTTTCTTAACATTTTGAATTCCTTGCCAAGGTGGAATTTCCTTCCAGATGTGAACCATCGATGTTCTGCCCCATGCACTCCTCACATCCCACATCCCTCACGGACCTCTCTGGGGTGCTCCCATCACCAGGGTGCCAGAGGAGGCTGTGTGGGGATTCAGGAGCAAAAAGCAGAGACCCCTGTGAAGGGAGGACAAGGGGGCAGTAACAGCCCTGTCCCCTGTGTCACTGCCAGCCTCATGCTATGGTCACTCTTGCAGGGATGCAGGGCTGGTGCCCAGCTTGCTGGGCTACCTAAGACAGGTCCCAGTGTGGCTGAGGCACCAGGATGAGCTTTTGACAGAATAAACGATAAAAGCAAACATGCTTTCTCTAGGAAACAGGTTCCTGCCGCTTGTCTGCTCAGGGTTATCGCAGTGTTGGGGGCAGCAGCCCTTCCCAGCAGCCGCCGGCAAGGCAGGATATTACTTTGTTGCTTATTCATTTTATTGCTTCTCCTTTCTAAATATTTGCTTGGCAGGAAAAGGATTCCCTTTACACAGTATCTGTTTTTGCAGGTCAATTGAATTTCTGGCGTGTTCAATCCCACTTTCCTTCCAATTGCATTTGCAAAACAAATATTGATTGTACCAATTAGCTGCGAACCCCTCGCAGAAGATGGCTCAATGCCTTCAGCCAGGAGAAGGCTCTCCTGGCCCCAAAACGTGCACTGGTAGATGGAGCTGTTGGTGTGGGAACCCACAGAGCAACAGCATCAGGGCAGGGCTCTGCAAACCCCCAGCAGGACCCTCTGGAAGACAACAGCAAAACCAATGTTGCTAATCCTTCTGGCTACAAGGCAACATCTTTGAAGGGTATTAAATTGATGCTGGGGTGTCCCCTTGCACCGGAGACAAGTGTAAACTACCCTGTGCCTATCGTTCACTCTGGAACCTAATGACTGCGAACAATAAATGCCACCAACAGCAGTAACAAATGTGTTCAGGTGGTAGGTAGATCCATTAATCTCCAAAGCCACCCACCCCCAGTAGAAGCCTCATTTGTTTCACTGGAACACTGAACACACCAGCTTGCTGGGGTGGATGTGGGGTAATACACCCCCAGTTGCTTAGATGTTGGGGAGTCCCAACGTGAGCAAATGGCTTTGGGCAGCAGAGCATGGGAACATTTCACCCCACTTTTACTTCTGAAAAGCTCAGGGGTGCCTTTTTTTAAGGGGTGTCCTAGGCCCTGATGATAAAAGAACAAAGGACCACGATAACACCTTCTTGAAAAATCACATCCCTTAAATAAAAAAAAAAAGTCAGTGTTGCCCCCAAAACATCCTCAGGGTTTGCCTGTGCATTGCTGGGCTTTTCTGAGCTACCTCACCAAAAGCAACAGGCACATCCAACTCAAGCACCACGTCACACTTTTTCACACTGATTTCATGGCTCTGGGTTTTATTTGTGGTTTCCTTGGGAGGTTTTGTCAAAATCCTCTCTGCCACAGGGAGAAAAGGAAAGATGTCTTGGTGGAAAAATCAGTCAGCATTAAAAACATGCTGTGTTTTGCTCCGATGCAGTCTAAATAACTTTTAAAAGAACACAAGATCACTGAATCGCATGGCAGTGCAAGTCATGGTGGGGAACCCTCACCCAGCATGAGGATCCTTAGCATCGGCTCGGATGGCAGTGCCAGCTTTGGGGTCACTCCCACAGGAGCTGTGACACAGCCCCACGGCTCCCAACCTGCCAGATTGTCAGTTCTGAAACATTCGGAGCACACTGTTAAATGTGTCCTGCCTGTGTCAAAAGTCACAGCCCAAAGCAAAGGCACAGCAGGGGCAGCAAGGGGGGTGCTGCTGGGTTAGCCACCGAGGCACGAGTCCCCATTGGCAGCCTGCTGGAGCTGGGACATGGACTTCCCTGCCACAGTAGCACAGGAGAAAAGCTGGGCATGGCCAGTGGCTGGTCTGTCCTGGAGAGGACTCCCAGGCTGCCAAGGACGCCCAGCCTGGGAAAAGCCTCTGTATCCCACTCTCAACCTCAAAATCATGCCACAAATCCCCAAAAAAACAGGGACAGTCTGCAATACTCTCAATATCCCCTTCAGCCAAGGGAAGGCAGATTACCCAGCACAGTTTGGATGTGGCCCAGCATCTAGGAGATATGTTTTTTCCCCCAAAACATGGGATATATTTCTTTTTACCCACATTTCTCTGAATCAGCTGGGGGAATTCAGGTTCCCCCATGCAGCACTGGGGTAAAATGAGACAAGAAAACAGAGCAGTTGCCCCATCACAGCCAGGTGCAGGGTCTGGTACCTATGGGGGTGTCAGGTCTCCCCCGCAAGCTGAGCTAAACTCTGGACAGAGATGTTGATACATAAGGTGTTGACATATAAGATGTCAATATATAAGCTGGTCCCATCTGATAACAGCACGCATACATCCAGCATCTCGGGGCGGAGGGTGGGAAACAGGCGCCTGTTTAGAGAAAGGAGGGACCAGCCACAAACCAGCTCATGCTCTTCAACATGAAGACAAGTCCAAGGCTGTTTGGCTCCATGCTTTGGGTTCAGGCCCATCTCTCTGGTTTAAAGCAGTTGAACCAAGCCCAAAGGCTTGTGTTAAGTGGGTCTGCCTGGAGCTGGTTCTGCTGCCAGGACATTTCATCCCAATGTGAAGTCGATGTTCCTCTTTGTGGCTACAAAGGATTTGGGGTAAGCAAGAGACGGCAGCCGCTGTGGCTGGGACAGCGTTGCCAGCTCCCAGTGTTTCACCTGAAATGGGTGACAGTGGGTGCTGGAGGCTCCAAGCCCACAGCCTCGGACTGGGGAGGAATCCCACCTTTTCACTGTTTCCCTATTATCTCCTCCCATTTTACAATGATCTCCCTGGGATGGGAGCTCTCAGGCTAGCGAGTTTCACAAGCCCAGAAATGAGCAGGCAAAAAGCCCAGTATTTACCCTCAATTCATGTCAAATGACATGATAGGAAAACCAAGGTCAGGAGTATTAATCTATTTTGCCAGCCTGTCTCCTGGACGTGCAGGGCAGAGTCAGCCTGAGTCCTCCTCCCTTGCACCAAGCAACCCGTGCTGCCGTTCCCTCCCAGTGACATCCCTAAGAAGACATCACCGTGCTACCTCTCAGCCTTACTGAACCCTCTAAAGGTCAGCACCGAAGGCATGTCCACCACATATGGTTATTAGTTCTCCATGGGTCCGTCCATCCCTCCACTACAGCTGGGTGAACAATTCACAGCGCATAAATTTATCTAGCAGATCTCAGCCCACGTGCTGTTTGCTAACAGTCTGTAGAGAGGCTATATTTTATCCCTTTGGGTTTCTTGGCCAGCATTCAAGCTCCTGACCCTGATTTATTCGCAATCGGTCAAGAGCCACATTTCATCTCCGCAGGCCACGTCTGCACAGAGCTATTTGAAGCACGTGGCTCAACGTCCTGCAGCAGCACCAGGGCACCTCGCTGTAAGCTGTCCCCGGTTCTTTGCAGGACCTCCAAGAGGTAACCAGGGGGGAGGTTGTGTTCAAAAATAGGCTCTGCGGGGGCAAACTTTGCCTGACAAGAGCAGCGTGGCCAGAACAAACCACACCTCTTCTGCACATGAAGGTGACGAGAGCTCCAGATGCCGGCTAAGGCTGGCGCGCCGCCTGTCCTCATCCCATCTCACCATCTCTTTGTCTACCTCTCTGCCTATTTATAGTCGTGGAAGACCTTTGCACGATGCCCGAGCAGTTTGAGGGTTGAGTGTATAGGCGGGATGGCAAATGCCACTCTTTAACTTTCCAAATTCCTTTTCCTTCTGCCTCCCAAGGGAGCTGCTACTGAGGACCAGGCCTGCCTTTGCGGCAAGATCTTGGGACCAAACAGAAAAACCCTCCTGGAGCTACCTCCATCACTGACCTGGCGCTGGGGGGGATCATGAACCACCCTGTGCTGCATCTCACCGAGTCTCTACTAGGGGAGCAATCACACTCATGCAGAGGTGAACATCGCTCTGTGAAGCCAAACCAGAAAAGAATTATCGGCATGATGGAGGAGGTAGAGAGTAATCTGCAGAATTCAGAGAAAAAGAGTGAAGTGAAGGATCTGGGTTAGTATCAGCCCTATCTGACATCTTCATTGGCAATTGCAATTAGGGGCTAATTAGCATGTTAATAACATTAGCAGGAGATAATAAACTGAAGAGGATGGAACAGAGCAAAACAATCAGAAGGGGACCCTGGAGAGATTAAAAAAAATAACAAAGGAAATTCAGCTTGGAAAAACACAGCTTCTGCAGTCTGGAGGAAAAACATCCGGAGCAGATGCTGCAGCAGGAGGAGGAAGGTGGGAGCAGGGAAGTGGAAATCGGCTCAGCGCAGGAGCAGCATGTTGGGCAGGTGAAGGAAGCCAGCTCTCCAGCTCCCCTGCAAACCAGGTCCCTGTCTTGCCCATGAGCTGCTTAACAAGCAGAGCAGTCTGCAAGGTTTCACTGAGAGACTGAATGAGAGGAATAAGACATCACTGTCATATGGGACAGAGGACAAGGGGTGGACCCTGAGGTTGGGACCCCTTGGTGGTCCTGGTCCTGGTATCATTGCTAGTCTACACTTAATAATAAGAGGGACAGAGTTGTTTTCTTGTGAGAAAATCCTATAGTAACTCAAACTACCAAAATGAGGTAACCTGAGCATCTTTCTTATGGGGTTTCTAATGGACCTGCACCTCCTGGTGCAAACCAGGCAGCTGTAAAACAAGGCAGGATGTAAGCGCTCATGGAAGGAGGACAGTGGGGCTGCAGCCGCTCTCACACTACTCTGGGAGTCCTGAGCAAGACAGATGAAACGGCATGAAACATTCCTCCAGCAGCAATCCTAACCTTGCAGTTATGATGACAGGAGGGACTTTGCCTATCCCCGTGATGTATGGGGTGAACAGGAGAGATTGGAAAGGCTTGCCTGCTCTCCACAGCTCTGCCTCGCGATCACCTCTTTCTGCCAAATAAAAAACAGGATTGTAAGGAAAGGGCTGGGGTCATGAAAAGCACCCTTCATAGTGAGATAGTTGCTCCTTTGCCTCTCAGACCTAGACCTCCAAGCCATGGTGCTCCCCGTCTGGGCATCCCCAGGAGTCGCTGCCTCCTCTCCCACTGCATGACAATTCAGGTGGACCAAGCAGGACCTGAGTCACTGCCACTTGTCCCCACCACCTGGGGACAGGGAAAGTCACACCAGCCACATCACTCCAGGCCTTCCTGGGACCATTCCAAGTTTAACAGTGCAACCAATTCAAGGGAAAGCCAGTTTTCTAAGCCAGCAGGAGCACTGTCATAGCACGCAGGGGCTCCAGAGGCCCTGGGCTGTGCAGCTGCCCAGTGTCAGGAAGGGGCAGAACTTTTATCACCCAAAGTGGGATTAAAGCAGTTCCTGATGCACAAGTATCTGGAGACAAGCAAGGAGGAGGGGAGATGCTTTCCTGCTATTTGTGGGCTGCTCTTGGGCTGTCCTTGCTGCCAGGTCTTGGGCAATTTGATGACTTCTGTTGCAAACTGGAAGAACAGGAGACATATGTGAAAGAGGAAATTCGCATTCCTCTCGCCTAAGAAATCCCTTCTCACTTTCCCCCAAATCGCACATACACTCAACCTCAGCCTCTCCAGGCTGGCTTGGACATCGACTCCCCTCCCACACCCAGATGACCTACTCGTCCAGAAATGGCCAGGGCCCGCGGCCGGGGCGTTATCCTCTCCTCTTTTCCTTTCCTGCCCATGTCCTGCCTGCACAGCCCTGCCAGCAGCCAGGGCAGGGGGGGACCCTTCAGCCTCCACTGCCGAGCAAAGAGGCGAAAAATATCAGATAAAAACAACCGCCCCCAGCAACTTCAGTGTGAAGGGGACCCCAACCCCTCCAAAACTCACCCCAGCCCCTCCACAAGCTGCATCCCAAGCACCTCCACACCTCCTCTTCCAGAGACGTCCCTGGTGGCCTGCAAACCTGGGTGCTGTGTTTCTCTGACCCTATTTTCCAGAAAAAAATCCACACTGCCTCTGGTACCAGCAGTCCCAAAAGCCAGACAGGGATGTGATCCACTGGGCAGGGATGGTGGACTTGGTGTTGGACATGGCACACAGCATCTCCCCTCCCTCAGGTGCCTCCTGTGACCCTGGAAGTCCTCTGTGGGATGCAGAGGTGGGAAAGAACTTGCACCAAGCTGAAACACAGCAGCAATATCACCCCAGGCCACGAGGCCATGTATTCACAGGCAGAAAGCCAAAGCCTGCCCGAGAGCCTGAGCCTGCTCGAGTCCGCTGAGAATGCCTGTGAGGAAGGTATGCGTCAGGAGGAAAACCATCCAAGCACAGAGTCCAAATCAAAGCAACAAACAAATTTGGTTAGGGAATCAACTGTTAGGAGATTCTCCCTGCTTACTTCCACAGCACGTTACCACTGAAGCCTAATGATGTCACCTACCAACCTGTTGAAGGCCTTCTGAGCTGATACACCCAGAGATGGCTAAGGGAAAGATAGACTTGC
>NW_010180928.1:57607-68026 GCF_000695765.1 Mesitornis unicolor
AAGGTGCCTCTAAGCCACCTCGTAAGAGGGAGAACTCAGGAGACTTATTTCATTGTAGTACAAAACAGCATCTCCATCCTTATGGCTGTTAGAAGGTACTTCCCACCTCTACCTACATATCACCAGAAAGCATCTCTAAGGCTGAGTGAAACTCACCTCTAAAAACAAAACCCCACCTGCCCGGGCCGAGCCATGCCGCACTGGGGAATTTCTCACTGGTGAAAAGGTGAAGTTGAGACCTTGCATGAAAACTGCAGGGAAGAAACCCGGCAGTGCTGGGTTAAGCAAGACCCTGCAATCTGGCCCAAGGGCGTTTGCCTGTGCAATCTTGGCTTTGCAATGGGTTTGCAGGTCCATTAAACAAAGTGAGACAGAAAATTGGACTCCAGTGTCTGCTCTGTGGAGCGAGAGCTGCCCTGCTCCGAACCCATCTCTCGCCGGGGCCTCCTGAATTCCTCTTCCCCCATTTCTAAAGGAGAATAAAGACAAGCTCAGACTCAGATCAAACACAACCTTGCACATGCTCAAGGGGAGTGACCAGCACTGGAGTGGTAGGAATGAAGCACAGTCCTTGCATGGACCTTTCTTCTGCCATTTCCACACCCAGCTGGATTTAGGGCTTCTCAGCTGGGGCGGGACCCTTCTGGGTAAGAGGAGAAAATGCTCCAGGGTGGATCCTGCCGTTTCCTATTCCAGGAAGGCCAGAGCCTCTTTGAACTCTGTCCTTCTGCTGAAGAGAGTGAAATCTGGCGTTACAAAAACACACACCCTAATCTAGACTTACACCTTCCCCAGTGTCAAGCACTGCCATCCTGAAAACATCACCAGCCCGTGTATGTGCCAGGTGGCCCCATGACAGACAGACAACCCAGACGTGATCTGCTATGCTGATGTTAACAGGCAGACAAATATCAGCCACCAGATTTGATCTTTCAAGCACCAGCGCCTTGCCTCAGGCAGCCAGCAAGACAATTATTAGGGCTCGAGGCAGCCTGGCCGCTCACTGCTTTCCCTGCAAGCAGTGCCCCATGAAAGGATGTGCAATTCCCACCGCAGTACCCCTCATTGCATAGATATTGGATTCGGGAAATACTTTTTTGCCGCAGGCGAAACATTTTTTTTTTTCTTTTTTCCCATGTCTGCCCTTTCAAATGAGAGCGGTTTAACGCTGTTTGCTGAGCTCCCCTGCTCTTTGCGGCAGGCACCACCTCCAAACGTCTGGGGAAAACCCAACACGTGCCCCAGATGGTAAAAGCAGGTCTGTCACCAAAAACTACCAGCATCTCTAAAGCTCACACAGCCCCAGCCCTCCGATGCAGAGGGAGCCTGAAGAAGAGCAAACCAGCAGAGGTAGCAAGCAAATGAAAGGAGTTGCTGGAGCAGGGAGGCAGCAAACAGCTGCACGCGCCAGCATCTCCCTGTGAAATAGCTCAGCAGCCCCGTCCATGGGCTGGGGCTCTGTAGAAAACTGCAAACAGCTTCAGGACAGCTGAAGGCAGGAGCAGAGAGACAGACAGATACATCAGGGCAGGTTGTGAAAGCAAAACATTGCTTTTCTTGCTATGGCAGCTCAAAGTCCCCCTGAAACAGCTCCCTGAGCTGGGGTGAGCTCAACAGAGGCATGGGACCACCCAAGACACCCACACCAAAGGCTGCAAGGTGACCCTGTGCTGCTGTGATGGGTGCAATGGGTCCTGTCCTGAGCTGCTGCTCCAGGAACCACTGTGGAATTACAATGCATCTTTGGAGGTAACAGGACCCTGTTTTGCTCCCTAATGTTGCTCGCTATTGTAGCATGTAAAACATACTCTTATGATCTTGTTTTCCAGGTTGTAAATTCACTCATTGGTCACTGGGATAAGGACACGTGGGGGCCTCACCTCACCACACTGTTTCTAATGTTCTCAAGATCATCAATGGGGAATCGTGCCCAATTTCTGCAAACTATTATCTAATCTGATTCCCTCCATCCCACTACTTAAGGATTTACAACATACAACCTCCCCTGAAATGGTTTCTGGTAAATTCTTTGAAAGCTCTTCTGGTCCTCACATCACCGCCAGGGTCAGCCACGCATTAACGGCAAAGCATTTATGCACTGCGTAACTCATTCCCTGGCAAGGAAGTTTGTTTACGCTTTTTAAATTCAGGAAGCAATTAATAGTTGCCACAAAAGTAACGTGCTTCTCTTGGGTGAAGGCTGTAAAATCCTGACTCGCCTTGGGGCATGTGGATGCCTCTATCTCAGCAGACATCTTCCACAAGTATGGTGGTTTCAAGGTAAATCCTAATGCTGAATAGCTGATGCTGGGAAATCTTCATGCACTCTGTAACCTCGAGAGCCGTGACTCCGGCTTCCCAAGCCAGCTCAAGGTGGCCATTTCAGGGAACAGCACTGCAAATGTCAAGAAGTCAAACAAACACAAGACCTGAGCATCTTCCAGCTTTTGCTAGAGCCAGAGAGCTAGAAGTGCTTCCTACTGAAAGGTGAGGGAGGACTTCATTGAATCCCCTGACTCTGGGACCTGAAGATTTAAAAACCAAAAAGCCACAGATAATGCTGTGGATGAAGCCAGGCTCTCACCAGAATCTGTAGACCTGACGAGGCATCCTGTAGAAAGGTGGAAAACTCCAGCCCCTGCCACCCAGCATCCTCCACTCACACCAAAAACCCCAATCCCTGGAGCCTGGCATCCTCCACTCACAATGAACAACTGCAGCAACCCAGAAAGCAGAGGCAGCAGCATCGACCCTGCAGTGCTTCCTCCTTCCCGACCACCACAGACATCTCTCAAGGACTAAGGATCCACTTACTGCCTCCCACAAAATACACTGGCCGGCTGCAGAACTCCTCAGGTTTTAGGAGACAAGCTCCCTTTCCACTCTGGCCCCTTGCAGCCATCGGAAAGCAATGATTTCCAGGCTTACCCTTCTGCGCTAGACTTCAGCCAGCTGCAGACAGGCCTGTGCATATCCTCTTCCTAATCCTTCATGCATGATCCCTAGACAGTCCCTGGCTTTTATTATTTTCTGGCAGGAGAGAGCACCGCGTTAACCCCCATGTGCAGGCTGCAGCCTGAGCATCTCTCAGCACATCCCAACTTGGGTCCAAATTATAAATGAAATGTTCGTGTAACAGGAGAACCGATGAGGGCCAATTGCCCATTAATATTTTAAACCCCCGCTAATTCTTATTTAACGAGCTATCCAAAAGGTCCCTCGTAATTCCTTGATACAGTAATGGGTCTAAAACATTTATTGATTAAGACCATGGGAGACTCTTCCCATGGGTATGGTCATGCTTTTCTGTCAGCAGCTGGAAGCCAAGGGACAGAGCAGGCAACAGCATGACCACGCTGGTCACCCATCAAGACAAGGACCCTGTGTTCCTCACCTCTGCCAGGAAACCCGTCCCTGCACAGCAGTTCTCTTCAGGGATGAAGTCCCTACTGAGAGATATTTTAAGGCACTGAGACCAAGGGAATATTGTCTATGTGTACACTGGAAGCTCCTGTCCTTTCCATTGGAACAGGCTGCCCAGGGAAGTGGGGGAATCACCATCCTTCAAGACATTCAAGAAATGTGTAGATGTGGCACTTCAGGACGTGGTTTAGTGGGCACAGTGGTGTTGGGTTGATGGCTGGACTTGATGATCTTAGAGGTCTTTTCCACCCTTAATGGCTCTATTCTATGACTCTATGATGCTGTAAAACTCTCAGGGGATGGAACTGCACTTGATGCAGGGGCTGTAGCGCAGGGACAGCAGTTTCCAGATGTGGGAACAGCATGTTGGTGGCACACAAGAAACCCTCACAGGGCTGCAGGATAGACATGGACAAAGTTTGCATCCCAGAGCCACGCTGATCCCAGGAACACACCCTGCAAGGGAAGATCCCAAGATGCGGATTGCAGCCTCACCATGCAAGAGCAAAACGGCCTCCAAGCCTGAGCTGCAAAGACTTTACCCTGGGAGGGAGCAAAGCCCTGAGGAAATGCTTAGTGGCCAGGCAAGGCTGCAGCCAGGAGCTGCCCCTCTGGCCCCAAGCTCAGCGCTGACCTTGAAATGCAGGGAGGGCGGCTGCCATCGCCAGCATCATATGATCCGTTACAAAACATGATGGGCTCTACTTAGAGGTTACACGCCGCAGGACAAATTTAACACCCGAGAGCGTTCCCGATCCCACTGGAAGAATTCCTGGCAGGGGCTCAGTAATCGCCCACTACTGTAAGTGGCCAAGTGCCATCGCATCGGTTCAGCTCCAGACACATGAGGACCTCATTCCTTATTTCTGACGGGAGAGATGCTTCGGCTGATGGCTGACACCATGCAAGATGGTGAATTCTCCAGTGGTGGGTGGGCCTTGAAACAGAGAACAAAGGGAATCTGGAAGAGATGCTGTTCCCAAAAGCCCTCACTTGTTTGAGAGAGCTATTTAAGGGCTGCAATTCAAAAGTTGCATTGAAGGCTGTCTGACTATGCAGCTAGGAGGTCTACAGAGGTCCTTGGGGAGAGTAATGCTCTGGTGGACATCAGAAGAACAAACAGATGGAATGGAGACATCCTCAAAGGATGCCCGTTCCACAGAGGCCAATGCCCAAAGACTTCCCAGCCCATCCATGAGAAAGAAAGACTCAACACCAGGAGAAACTGTCCCTGCTGCCATCCTTCTGGCTGTACACAAGCTCTTCCAGAGCCACACTGGCTGTTTTCAGAGGTGGAGCGGGCAGATGTTGCTCTGAAGCAGGGCCTGGGAAAGGCGCAGGGCAGGCAGGGTGTGAGAGCCTCTCCCAGCAGCAGATCTGGTCCCAGCTCAGCAGTGAGCCAGACCCTGCCACTCCCTCCCTCCTCCTCCTCCTTCTCCTTCTCTCCTTTCCTTTCCTTTTGACCAGCCTCAGCCCCGTGTTTCTGGAACAGCAAGAGTCAGCTCTGCCGATGCTGCTGAGGGGCCCGAAGCCAGCTCTGGCTATAACTTTGGGATGAAAACATCAGCTCTGAAACACAGCAACAGGAAAAACAGGCAGGCGGACATGTGTGCACGCAGGAGGACTCCTGGAATCAGGAGAGCCCCAATGTCAGCAGCAAGGTTTGCAGTAACAGGTGATTTGGGGGACCCATTTTGAGCCTGGAGGGAAGAGGGGTGTTGTGCTTGTTTGGAGGGGGCTCACAGTGAGTAGGACAGATGAAGCTTGCTTCCAGCCCCTGTGAACACAAACCCTGCTGCTCCCAGTCCTGTCTGCCCTCCAGCCTACACAGAGAGCCCAGCAGTGTCCAAGCCACAATGCTTTTGGGAGGAAAGGAGCATCAATGTGACAGGCAGGTGGGGATGCTCAGAGCAGGAGCGTGCCGGGTCAGGCTGCAGATGCCCCCAGCACCTGATGCTAAGAAAAGACCAGGTCAGGAGCGCCGGCGTGGCGGCCATGAAGCCAGGTCAGGCCAGTGACGAGACGACAGAAAACGTCGTCGGGCCAGCAGCTATTTTTATCTGCAAGGACCAACACTTAATACTCTCCTATCTCCCACAAAATGTCACTTGAGCTCAGGCAGAAAGTTTACACTGCTCACAGACAAGGGCTGAAACCTGAGCACGTAATCCCTGCTCCAGTCAAAAGTTTTAGAGGGATTCGCAGCGTCTGGACAGGGGAAGATGAGAAAAAAAATCCCTTTCCCCTGAGAAATGATGGCTGGGGCAGAGGAGAGACAGGACAGGCAGGTCCCCTCCTGGCACCATGTCCCTCTGCAGCATCACCCACCACATCTGCAGGGCACAAGGGACTTTGTAAGCCCTGGAGCTACATCGTGACCTCCCCACAAGCTCAAACAGACTTTAGCTACCCTAAGAGGGTCTTCAGAAGAGAGGGGAATGGGAAAAGCGAGGCCTTCACCACTCTACTCAATAAACACCATAGCCCACAGGAAGATGAAGGGCTGAGAGGAGTGGAGTGGGGTGGATAGAGCCCATGGGAGGCTTTTGTTGCAGGTTGGGGCAGGACACGCCATCAAGATATCACTGCCACCCCTCGTGGCATCCCCCCTCTCCATTCAGCAGATCTTATTCTATCAAACACCATCTCCCCACCGCACCCCTCTCTGCTCCCATCCCCTTCCCTCTTGCCACGAGGTCCAGACCCAGATGTACCTGGGGCGTGCAGATCGGACGCTTCCCTCACTTAATAAAGCCAAGGTAGAGCAACACCATTATTAACAAGAGCCTGCCCCCCACTCCTTGCCGACAGTGGGAATATTACAAGGGTAATCCTGGGGGAGCACCCCAGCGCTACCTCGACAGCAAATGCAATAACACAGCCCATCCAGGCCCCCTTTTATATTGCAGTGAGTGTAAATGCCAGCAGGGTCCTCTCCCAGGTGTGTGTCCCCCCCCCGTACATCACAAGCAGTGTTTAGCATCAGGGATGGACAGACGGATGGATAGAAACCCCCTCCCCAGGCATGCATGGGATAGCTCAGATTTAGGACAGCATCCTCCAGAGGAGTCTTCCAAGAAAAGGGCACAAAAAAGCAAGGAGCAAAGAGTTGGACTGGGACTGAGCTGAGGTAAAACGTGCTGCAACACAGAGACGTCCAGTGTGCTCAGAAAAAATTGAGGGCACCTTGGCAAAGGCTTGCACAGAAACTTATAGGAAGTGAATTTTGCTAGGGATAAAAGGCCTGAGCTCACAAATGTGCCTTGGAGCTGCCCTCAACCACCCCCACGTGGCTTTCTTCACATCACGTCACCTTTTTTAAAGTCAAAAAAACTGGCCAAAGCTGTTCAAATGGAGGTAGCAAGCAAGGACAGGACGGAACTGAGGACATGGCTGGTTGAGCCCCCCCCGGGACCTGCAACCCCCAGGAATTGCAATGGGATGCTGAGGACAGGCGCAGGGGGAGGGTTTCCCAGCAGGCTGCACAGCAAATAATGGATGTTGATGGGGAAAACCAGCTCTGCTAGCCCCAGAAATCCTTTCTCACAGCAAGGAGCAGGGTAAAAACCCCAGGGAACATACTGCAGAGGCAAAACCCACATTCCTGAGATGGCCGGGAAGTGATCACATCTATCTCCCATTTCTAAGATCCATTTCTGAAGCATCACCAGCCAAGAAACTTTGGTTAAAGCAAACACATGCACACACGAAAAAATCTTATAGCTGAAACTTGAATGGTCTCCACAAACATTTTGCATATTTTCAAGGACACTGAGGAAATACACATTTCCCCCCCCTTTTTGTGGACTTAAAAAAAATGCCCCAAGGGAAAAAAAGTCATTCAGAACTACTAAGGAAACACAAAGCATAAAAAGCCTGTAATTATTTCTCTGCCAAGGGCTTGTCAGTTTGAAAATCCCCGCTCTTGAACCACTAATCCTTATGGAAAAAAAAATAAAAAATGCAGCTTCGGCAAGACGTGTTGTTGGTTGACTTTCTCTGTGCTTTTCCAGCACGAAGGCACTAAAGGGGAAGATGCAGACCTTTCACCCACAATGTGTCCAATGCACTTCCCCGGCCAACCAAGGAGACCTGTAAAGCCTCGCCTCAAGTAGAGGCCAGCGGCTGCTCTGCACGAGAATGGTGCTTTGCAGGCGTCAGGCTGGGGAGGGAAGGCCCAAGGCTGATGTTCAGAGGCAGAAGTGCCTGAAACAGGCAAAAATAAATCAGTTCTGGGGTGGAGGTATATTTACTTTAAAAGCCAAAGATTCAGGGAGTTCCTGGGATTTTTGTTGCGCGGCTGGAAACAGCATAAAGCCATTACTGGCAGGGAAATTGCACTTCATCTGGAGGATGGGGATGGGCCATCCCAGCAAAGCAGGGTGGATTTAGGCTCTCTGGTTTAACAGCCAGAGTCACCACTTCACATCACCCTGCCTGTATATGGATGGGTGGCATCAGTGCCTCTGAACTTGGTTGGCCATGAACCTAGCTGCATCCCTACATGTACCCCGGCATCAAAGCATTGACCATGTTTCTTCCATCTTCACTCCAGCCATAAAAAGCTGCAGTTTTGCCACGAGGTGAGAGGAGGAGAAAGACAAAGCACTGAGAGCGGGCAGGAACCCAGCGCGCTTGGCCAGAGGTTGTTCCCACTGCAAACCCTCACCATGAAACTCAGAACGGGATCCAGGGGATGTCTACAACACGGCAAATTGAGAGCAGGAGCCCTTCTCCCTCAGCCCTGCACTGGCCAGCAGCTCAGCCAAGAGCAGTGTCCATGTCTCAGCCGGCAAAAAGAAGGCACAAAGGTGAGCTTGGTGCTGCACAGGAAACTTCCCTAAAGACTAAGACTCTTTGGGTCTTGCTAGGACCCAGCTGGAGATCACCACTGTGGGCACGCCAGCAACCCTCCCCAGCCCAGAGCATCTCTGGTGGGCACTGCACAGTGCGTGTTACACCAGGCAGAGCGAGTGAGCCACCCAGATCCTGCTGCACCCTGGCATTCATCACACACACATCTTGCACAGCAGCAGCCAGAAAATCTGATCCCTGCCATGGGCAGCTTTCCCCTTATCAAGGATACCCAGCTCACTTGGACCTACTTTCCCCATGCAGGACCCTTCACCCATCCTCTCCCATTACTTTCTCCTAATCCATCTCCATAACAGAGCCTCCCATCATTTTAATGTCCTCGAGGTAATGCATGCAGGAAGTCTCTCCTCCTTTCTGGTTAACCCTCCTTCCTAGGGACAGAGTTGAAACAAGCTCAGACTCACGAGCCCAACCTAGAAGACTTTAAGCTTCATTAAACTTTTAAGCGAGTCCGTTGAGGTTGCTCTTTCAGCCTTTCATAATTACGGATGCAGAAGGAAGGAGCAACATTCACCTGAGCAGGCATCAAGAAGATTCAAACACTTAATGGCTTTCCTGACCAAGCTCCCACGTCCACATCGCTGTTTAAAAGGATCTGCTCAATATCACTCCAGAGCTTTGCCCGGCAGCAGAGATGCTGAGATATACATAATTCAGTACTTCAGCTTCCCATCGCCAACCCAGCTGGCCACATATTTGGCACAAGCGAGGCTCAAGACACATGAGCCTGAGCCATCCCACCACACCAGAGATCGCAGGTGCCCACGTCAAGAGGATGATGGTTGGGTTCACAGACACTATTCAGGTGAGCAAGGAGCTCTCGGCTCTTCCTGCAGCCAAGATCAGGAGTCCAGCATCTCCATCGTGCAATTCAGGCCTTAGCTTGGCCAAACTCTGTGCTGCAGAGGAGCCTCTTCCCCCACTTCAGCCCTTGCAGGGCTGCTCTGGTGGACAGGCAGGAGTCTACAGAAAGTGGTCTGCAAGCAGAGAGGAGACTGTCGCCCTATTTTCAGCACCCAGCACAGGGCTGGGGTCCTGCACACCCAATGCACACATGGCACAGAGTCCCTTCTGAGATCAGCAATGGAAAAGATGCCCCAGAAGTGTGTTGTAGGGCAGTCCCAATCTGAGCTCGACACAAAGAATGTGGGCCAGAGTTTTGGGGTTATGCCTTGTACAAGCGTCCACCTCCACTATTAGCAACTGTGAATTTATTCATCCAAGGACACCAAAATCACCCCGGTGGGGGTAACTGTGAACATTTGTCATGGTGCTTTTCCCTACTCCTGTTTAAACACATTATTGCAGAGGTTAGCAACATTTTGCATAGCCAAGACACTGTTTTCCAGGAATAAAGCTTAACAGAGCCAGCAAATGCCGAGCAGAAATTTTGACAACCAAAGCATGCCTGTGTTTTACGACGGCGGAGGTTGGAAGGAAGAAATGACAACACTAACTCTTTCAAATAAAAAATTGCTGCAGCTGAGACCTGCCTTCAGGTCCCTTAACCTATTTCTCTCCCTTTTCCAAATTTTTCCTGCCAAATGCTTCCCTGAGCTTTCAATAGCAAAGGGAAAATTCCCACCTCCCTCTTCCTGCTTAGCTGCCTTGAAATGCAGTGAAAAATCAACTTATAACACGGCCCCTCCAACCCCAGGCAGGGAAGGAGGAGTCCTCGGTACACACTGGCTCGAGGTTCATCTCGTCAGCTTCGCAGCACTTCCCCAAGAGATTAACCCCATCCAAATGGTCCCAAACAAACCTCTTCTCTGAGCATCGACGCTGCCTCTTGTTGTGCTCCAAAGACTCTCCTTCGGTCCCTTGTGGGGCATTGCCCAGAGGGATTTCGGGGGCTCGCTGCCTCACTGCGATGGTGGTTATCATTCCAGAGGAACAGACGTACCGAGGGGGAGATTTTGCACGGTGGCGGCAGGGGCAGGGGACAATAGGCCGAGGAGTGATGGTCGCATGAAAAGGGATTTGTTCCGCTGTCAAGGACAGAAAGCTCTCCCTAAGAGCAGCTTTCGGAAATGAAGCCCACAAGGGAAAGCGAGGGGTAGGGAGTAGCGAGAGACAATGTATGGACTACAGCGACAGGAGGACAGCTGGGAAGGATGAATG